>NW_004949111.1:4349174-4360185 GCF_000317375.1 Microtus ochrogaster
TTCATTTTAGCTGTTTTTTGTTTTTTAGCTATATAAATATATATAGCTAAAAAACAAAAAACAGCTAAAATGAAGTTACCATATAATAGGGTGAAGGATACCTCTACTAAACACCACAGACCAATAAATAAAAACAACAAATAAAATGTTCAGTACCCGTAATGGGTTACCTCTTTTGGAGTGAGTTCCCATAGACTTCCAAACATTACAAGGTTTTGCAAATTCTCTTTGTTAACTCTCTAGAACTTAATAGTAAGACCCTATTTATTGCTAAGGGTACCTCATACTTGAGTCATAGAACAGGAAGAAATAAAGTTAGTACAGACTTGTTGGGTAGTTTAGTGTTGAAAGATGCTACTCAAGCTACCAGAGAAGAAGTAATCAAAAATCTTACTCATCTGTGAACCCTACCAGACAAAATCATGTCTGCTCTGGTAAAACATGCTCATTGGAGCAATATTGGTAAGACCTTTATAGGAGTAGCAAAACACTTTAAAATATAGATATATTGTAGACCTCGTACCATTGACAAACCAACAGTTTGTGTTTAGACTAGTCATAGGCCCTAGGGGAAAAAGCTGCTTCTGTGGAATATTCCTATACACTATATGAATATATGTTGGTGAAACTGGTTTAATAAAGAAGACGATGGGAAAATAGCTGAACAGAATAAGGTTAGGTGGGAGAGCCAAACTGAGAATGCTGGGAAGGAGACAGGTGGAGTCTGGAGTCACAAGCAGGGGCAGAAAGAAGCAAGATGGATATGCTGTGCTGAGAAAAGGTACCAAACCACATAGTGATGTAGGTGGGTCTTCTATCTAGCTGTTGTTTCATTGGTTAATTAATAAAGAAACTGCTTGGCTGATAGGTCAGAACATATGTGGGTGGAGTAGACAGAACAGAATGCTGGGAAGAAGGGAAGTGAGGCAGACACCATAGCTCTCCTCTCCTAGATGGACACAGGTTAGAATCTTCCCAGTAAGGCACCACCTCGTGGTGCTACATAGATTACTAAATATGGGTTAAAGCAAGATGTGAGAATTAGCCAGTAAGAGGCTAGAACTAATGGGCCAAGCAGTGTTTAAAAGAATAGAATTTGTGTGTTGTTATTTCAGGTATAAAGCTAGCGGAGCCGGGTGGGATGAAAAGCAGGCCTGCCCACAGCTCCTTCTACAACATAGCAAAGCATAGATAAGATATATGGGTTGAGAAACACAGCCTGCTACTACACAGAGAGGACCAAGAGGTGAGTGACCAGTTACCTGGCAGGACACCCTATTCTCTAGGCCCTCCATACCTGGGCAAAACCCTGGGCTCCTCCCCCACCTGTCTTGGCTTCTATAGCCAGCCACCAGGAGAGTTTCCTGCAGGTAGGCTGCTCCAAAACCTCTGAGACACAGACAGTGACAGTACAGAGTAGACCAAGAACAGTTCCCAAGACAGAGACAGCCACTGCAAAGATTGGACCAAGATGAAAGACACTGATGGAACAAATTGGAGGAAGAGATGGGTAGGCGCGAATGCAAGAATTCATCCATCAACCTAAAAAGCAACATGGTAACACCAAATCCCAGTGGTTATACATTAGGAAGACTTGATCATTTTAAGCCAGAAGAAGCAGAAGAAAACTATTTTTAAATTTAAGTGTATGAAGATAATGGAGACCTGATGTGGGATTCCCCTTTGTATGCTGTGAATACCATTGGTTAATTAAGAAACTGTCTTAGGTCCGCACAGAGCAGACTATAGATAGGAGGGGGAAAACTAACTGAATGCTGGGAGAAAGAAAGAAGAGTCAGAGAGATATCATGGAGCCCCACCAGAGACAGTTGCCGGACAGAACTTTATCTGGTTAAGCTGCAGTCACATGGCAATACACAGATTAATAGAGATGAGTTAAATTAATATGAGTTAGCCAGACATATGCTCAAGTTATTTGCCAAACAGTATTGCAACTAATATGGTTTTGATGTGGTATTTTTGGAGCTGAGCAGCTGGGAACAAACAAGTGGCCTCCCACAACAGAGGAAATAAAAAAAATTATTTCTTTAAATAGGAAATAAAAAGTCCCTGAAAGAAATTGAGGAAAAGACAAACAAAACTTGGAAGAAATTAATAAATCTCTCCACAAAACTGAGAAAAAGCAATTAAACAGGTTAAGAAAACATTTCAAGACTTGAAGTCTGAAATAAAGGAAATAAAGAAAACACAAACTGAGGGAATTCTGGATATGGATAATCTGGGTAAATGAATGGGAACTACAGAAGCAAACATAACAAACAGAATACAAGAGACGGAAGAGAGAATCTCAGGTGTTGAAGATACTATAGAGGAAATAGATTCATTGATCAAAGGAAACATTAAATTCAACAAATTCTTAAAACAAAACATGCAGGAAATATGGGACACCATGAAAAGGCCAAATCTAAAAATATTTTGGATAGAAGAAAGAGAAAAACTCCAGCTCAAAGGCAGAGAAAATATATTCAATACGATCATAAAAGAAAACTTTTCCAACCTAAGGAAGGATATCCCTATCACGGTGCAAGAAGCTTACAGAACACCAAATAGACTGGACCAAAAAATATTCCCTCCCCTAGCCATATAATAATCAAAATGCACAACATACAGAATAGGGAAAGAATATCAAGAGCTGCAAAGAAAAAAGGTCAAGTAACATATAAAGGTAAACCTATCAGAATTACACCTGACGTCTCAATGGAAACCATGACAGCCAGAAGGTCCTGGGCAGATGTGCTGCAGACACTAAGAGACCATGAATGCAAGCCCAGACTACTGTACCCAGCTAAGTTTTCAGTCACCATCAATGGAGAAAACAATATATTCCATGACAAATACAGATTAAACAATACCTATCTACAAATCCAGTCCCTCAGAAAGTACTAGAAAGAAAACCCCAACCCAAATAAGCTAACTGCACCCACAAAAACAAAGGAAACAGATAACTTCCCACCAGCAATCCCAAAGAAGGGAAACACACACACACACACACACACACACACACACACACACACACAGCCACCAAAAAAATTAACAGGAATTCGCAATCACTGGTTATTAATATCTCTTAATATCAATGAACTTAATTCACCTATAAAAAGACACAGGCTAGGAGAATGGACACGAAAGCAGAATCCAGCCTTCTGCTGTATACAAGAAATACACCTTAAACTCAAAGACAAACATTACTGATGTGGGATTCCCCTCTGTATGCTTTGAATACCATTGGTTAATAAAGAAACTATCTTGAGCCCATGATAGGGTAGGAGAGAGCTAGAGTGAGAGTATGAGCAAAGAGGTCAAGACCATGATGGGTACACCCACTGAAACAGTTTACCTGAGCTAATGGGACCAGCTCACCAAATCTGGTCAGACAGGGAAAGAAACAGCATTGGTCAAAACTATTTCCTCTGAATGTGGATGACAGTTGTATGGCTGAGGCAGACTGCAGGGCCACTGGCAGTGGCACCAGGATTTATCCCTACTGCTTGTACTGGCTTTTTTGGAACCTAGTCTCTTTGGATGGTTACCTTGCTCAGCCTAGATATTGTAGGCTTGGACCTTCCCTAAAGCAATGTGCCTTATCCTCTCTGAGGAAAGGATGTGGGGTAGGGTGGGGGGGATTAGGTAGAGGGAATGGGAAGAGGGGAGGGAGTGGGAGCTGGGATTGGTATGTAAAATGAAAAAAAGATTTTCTTTTTAAAATAAATAAATTAAAAAAGCAAAGAAATATGGATTGATTTAAATGTAAGGGTTAGCTATAATAAGGATGAGCTATTGCCCAATCATTTATAATTAATGTTAAGCCTCTGTGTCAGTTATTTGGGAACTGGTGGGTAAGACAGAAACTTTTCCCTACTTGTTTATATCCTATGACAAAGTGACATAATACTAAAGTCATTTCTAAAGACTTACAGTCATATTAATAGATCAAGGCGTTTGCCAAACCTCATCAGAAAAGCTTTTATCTATAGTAGACAGTTTAATACAGAGACCAACAACTGTTTGAATACACTCCCACCTAAGGCTCAAAAAAACGTTCTGAAATGGAGAGGGACAGAAAAGGTATAAGAGCCAGGGGCAGTGTATAACTACAAGGAAACTATCTTCTGTATATAACAAGACAGCGGCACAAATA
The DNA here is from genome assembly GCF_000317375.1 of Microtus ochrogaster. Classification (NCBI taxonomy): domain Eukaryota; kingdom Metazoa; phylum Chordata; class Mammalia; order Rodentia; family Cricetidae; genus Microtus; species Microtus ochrogaster. The sequence continues at coordinate 4,353,334 of NW_004949111.1, forward strand.
AATTCACAGTGGTTATGACTGCTTGTAGAAGACCTGTGCAAACTCAAGCCAGACCAAATTCCAACATGGAGGATGGGGAAACAAAGGTCCACCACTAGCCTATGAGCTGTTGGCAATTGATAGTTACTAAGAAAGGAAGAGTTAGTTTTCTTTAATATTGTAGCCCATGGTAAGTCAAGCACATTCCAGTAGAAGACCATACATAAGAGAATATATGGGCAACACTAATTGGATTTGATGAATGCAAAAATAAATAAAAGAAAATAAAAAAATAGGATATAAGTTGGGTGGGTAGGGAAGAAGAGATTACATGTGGAAAAAGTTGAGGCAGAGGGTGAACATGATCAAAATAGAGTATAGGAAATGCTCAAAGAATGAATACATTTTTTTAAAAAAGCAAAATATGATGATGTTAAGAATTATATCATTTCTAAACATTCTAAAAGTTCATATTATCTCTGGTTTATTAGAATATAAAAATTTTGGATATCTATGTTGACACTTTTAGGGAAAATTATATCAAGTAACTTTCATTTTGCTATTAAAATGTATGTACTTGAATAGAAATCACCATAAAAACTAGAAAGTTAGGGCAACTAGCTGTTAAACTTGAGGGCATAATAAGCTCCTAATGAATTATTTAACATTTTACAGTATGATATACTGGGTTTTCCCTCAAGAGTAGAGTATATTTTCTTTGGTACAGAAATCATTTGGAGTCATTTGGATAAAAACTATAGAAGCCTTTTTTGAAACAAATAGAAGTCTTTTGAAATAGAAGCCTTCCTAAATTCTATATTGAAGTTTGGTTTATTGAAGAACCTGCTTTTATATATAATACCTGCTTTACAATAAGTACTCTTCCTTTCTTGTTTTACTAGGCTGAAACATTATTGATTCCCTAAGTCTGGTGATTGATTAGACATTTTTGCCCACATAATCCAAACTCATGGATATACTACTGCAGTTCTGCTATGGTTTATATAGTATTTGACATGATCCAAAATATAAGGAAACAATGTTGCCATCTAAAAATATAGAATTTAGACACAATATTAAGATAATACACAAATGATATGGATTGATCTTGTGATTAAAGTATTCTGATTAAAAATATAAATATTACATCAAATTATCTCTATTAATACCACAGTTCTTAATTGACAACCATCCTTCACTAAAGAAATGCCAATTTAAAAAAATCAAATATAATGTGATAACCAGCACATTCTGAATAGCCATTCCATGAAAACAAAGTAATATATAATATTTAAAAGACAAAGGAAAGTGATATTTGCTAGCATAGTGCTCTTAAATCTCTCCATTGTGGTTTCAAAAGTAGGCCTATGAACATTAATTTCAAATGATACTTTTTTTACCAAATTTTGAGTTTGTCTTAAGTATATAAGATATATTGCTGTTAGTCTTCTTTATAAATATTGTTTTTCTTGCACTTCATTCCTTCAAAGTCAAACTCAATGCCTGTTACCATCTTATAGACTGTCTTTAATATCATCACATGTGACAAAGTGAATTGTTGTACTATATGCATAAGAAATTCATATCTGACTCTGTGTTTATAAATATTTGGTTACAAATAGATCACTGCTGATAACACATTTCTGTTCAACTGACTTCAAGATCTATAAAAATGAACTGATAGCTTTATTAGTTTCCTTAGTTTTCAGAGTTGTGCTAATAAGAGTACTGGACCACCCTGTGTATAGAGATCATGCAAATAACATCGTATGGCTTTTGATTGAATTGGATTTGTAGAATAATGACCTAACAGGAGTTGGCATCATTGGTGGTCTTGCTAGGGTGGCTGATAACTCTGTTCACTTGACCCACTTCTCCCTATTTTAGGTAGCTGAAGACACAAAATCATCTAACAAGGACAATCTCTACTTCATATTTTAAACCAACCACTTTCCCATTCTGTAAAAGAAGTTTTCCAGCTTATTTAGTCAACACATAAGTATTTCCGTTTAACAGCATTTCACTTTTATGGTAAATTATTTTATCAGTTTTCCAGGGACATAGACTGAATAGATATAAGAGGTTTTCACATATCTCACCAAAGATTTATTGTAGCCTTAATTCCCTTAATGTTTTCACAGCATAGTTGATCTGAATGTACTCACTTGTTCTTAAAATTTCCACCTAAAGATTATATATTTCATATCACAGGTGTAACACAATAACTACTCATAAAAAGAAAATACGGTGTGATTTATAAAATAATGGATTTGATTTCCTCCCACTTGCTTCCTCACATGAAATTCTTAGTAAATTATTAAAACATTCAGAGGCCATACACTACCTGAATTTTTTTAAGATTTATTTATTATGTATCCAGTGTTCTGCCAGAAGAGGGCACCAGATCTCATTATAGATGGTTTTGAACCACCATGTGGTTGCTGGGAATTGAACTTAGGACCTCGGGAAGAGCAGCCAGTGCTCTTAACCTCTTAGCCATTTCTTCATATTGTTGGAAATTTGATGAACTCTTTTTGGTTTTGAGGGCTACCTGATCCACAGACTGGTTTTTGTTTGCTTGTTTGTTCGTTTGTATTTGTTTTTTTTTTTTGTTTGTTTTTGGGAAACTGTGTTAAATTACAGAAAGAAAAGAAGTTCATTCCTTTAAAATCATACCCTTAATACTAACTGTCACAAAATATGTGGAGCTAAAAAATACAGAGGAGAATGAGATCTACTGTTAATTTATTTTAAAGACTGTTGCTAAAAGAAATTCTGGATGGTGGTGGTAGCACATGCCTTTAATCCCAGCAGGGGTAGGCAGATCTCATTGAGTTCAAGACTAGCCTGGTCTACTAAACTAGTGTCAGGACAGGCTCTAAACCCACAAGGAGAAAACCTGTTTAGAGAAAAACCAAAAAATAAACAAACAAAAAAAAACAAACAAAACAAACAAAAACCCAAAAACAAAGAACCAAAAGGTTTCTCTTTTAGCCAGGTGGTGGTAGCACCTGCCTTTAATCCTAGCACTCAGGAGGCAAAGGCAGAAGCAGCTGTCTTAGTTCAAGGTCAGCCTGGTCTACAGGAGCTTAGTTCCGGGACAGGTATGTACTCACTCATTAGTGGATACTAGCCATAAACAAAGGACATTGAGCCTATAGTTCATGATCCTAGAGAAGCTAAGTAATAAGGTGAACCCAAAGAAAAGCATATGTAGATCCACCTGAAAATTGGAAGCAAACAAGATCACCTGACAATATTTGGGAGCATGGGTGCGGGAGAGGGATAGAAGGAACGGGAGAAGAAGAGGGGAGAAGGGTAGAGTTGGGGAGAGCTTGAGGGAATGGGATAGTTGAGATGGAGGAAAGACAGATGTGAGAGCAAGGAAAGAGATATCTTGATTGAGGGAGCCACTTTGTGATTAGCAAGAAATTCCCAGGAATCCACAGGATGACCCCAGCTAAGACCCTAAGCAATAGTGGAGAGAGTGCTGAACTGACTTTAAATATTTTAAATGCTGTATTCTGTAGGGCTTATGAGGTATTTGAAGACTATCTGTCTATATAAAATATATCTGTTTGACCTTGAAAATATATCTAACTTGGCCACAAATTTGAATGCTAGATAACTACTAACCTGTATTCCTTAATTATCCTAATAAGACATTTAATATAATTGACATTATATTGTTAAATGAGATGCAAAGGTATAATACGTAAAGAGTGTGTGTGTGTGTGTGTGTGTGTGTGTGTGTATATAGTATAAAAACCCTCAAATTTGTATCACCATACAAAAATACCTCAAACAAGATTAGAAACATATGTAGAGTATGTTCTAATGAAAATAAGCCTAAATTTATATCAATATACAAAAATAGTTTAGACAAGGGTAGTAACATATAAAAATATGTTCTGACAAAATTACCCTAAATTTGTATCAATATACAAATTCCATATCAATATAAAATATTTGAGTTTAATAGTTGCTTTTCAGTTTAAAATAGATTCAATATTCCACTTTCTAGTCTATCTATTCTCCCTTTTCTTTTCAGAAAGAGATCCTTGAATCCAACCTACCTTGCTTAGTTTCTCCCTTACCATAACCAGTAACAACTTGCTACCAACCCACCTAAACAATGACAATTATCCATAACCTACTGAAAGACCAGAAACCACCCACCCCACCTCCTAGGAATATAGGCATCATATTCTCTAGACTGCTTCCTGTTGTCTGGGGCAATGGCACTTTTAGGGGACCCTGAGAAAATGGGGATAATGATCAAGTCCTGGGAGAGCTAGGTGTATTATTATTTTTTTTTAGTCTTAGTGTAATGCAAAAGTATGGAACTCATCTGAATTCTTGGCTGGATAGTCTGAGAGGTTGACCATCTCAGCTTGCAACTTTGAAACTGTTCTGGATGCAAAATTTTGGAAAAAAATGTATGAGAGAGGCATTCTGAGAAGCTGTATAATCTGGGATACTTTAGCACACACTTTAAAAGATAACATACATATCTGTATTAATACAAGCATGAAGTGCAGTGTGTATAAGTCAGTTAAAAACTATTTTGGTTATATGTTTGAGCAGGTAAGAAGGCATCTGTCAACTTTCTAAGTCCATTTGCACTGTATAACCAAACCTCTATTCATGCCATGTGAAATGATGGAATTTAATAATAAAGCATGATGACTCTGTTACCAACAAATTCATGTTATATCCAGTCTCAGAGCTGTTCCCATGTTAATATATCAGCATATATCTTTCTTGGCTTTTCCTTCATGTCTTTAGCCAAGATCCACAAGAAGTCTCCCCTGGTCAAATTTGATCTCCATTAAATTTGAAGGAATCCATAGCTTTTTGTTTCCTGTGGAAACAAAAGCAAAACCTGTCCCCCACTTCAACATATTTTTTTGGCTTCCATTCTGAAGTTAAGTTATATATAATTTAGCAGTTTCCATAATCCAATGTCTCTTAGCTATTGTTTATTAGCATTTACAAATTCAAAGTCAACAAAGCACCAATCAGAATCCAGATGACCTGTGTATTTCCCCTCTTTATATGTCCCTTTACTTTGTTACCTTATTCTATATTTAAAGGCTTTATTATTTTAAAACTACATATTTATTTATTTTTCCATGATTATATATACCCATTTTCTTTTCTTTTTTAATATATAACCACATTTTAAGCATACTATATCTATTCAGAGGTTTTCTCAGATTGGACTTGACATTCTGCACATCTGACACTGTTTTCTGACCATGTAAGACAAACCTTAAACTGCTAAGTAACTACTGCAGGGGTCTGGCAGCTGCCTCTACTCTCTTCAGTTCACTGAGAGCCTAGCCTCATGCCAGTGGTACTGGTGGGTATCACCTGTAATGACCCAGCTCAGGGAATTTGCTGGATTCAATCAGCAGGTGATTTTGCCTAGCAGACCAGTTATTAAAGTGATCTGCTGCACAGCAGGGCCTCTTTAAAAAGTCTCTGTGTGCCAAGCCTATCAGAAAGGCAACAGTCACTAAGAAACCATGCCAGGAAGCTGTGTTTGATTTTGCCTTCTTTCCTTCCTTCCTTCCTTCCTTCCTTCCTTCCTTCCTTCCTTCCTTCCTTCCTTCCTTCCTTCCTTCCTTCCTTCCTTCCTTTCTTCTTTTTTTTTTTTTACATTTCTCAGGCCTTAAAAAAATTTTATGTGTCTGTATGTTGGGTGCCAGTATAGTATACAAAAGACGTCTATCATATTTGAGTAAGTCATAGAAGACAAGCAGAAGAAATACTGCTTAATAGAAAAATCAATTTATTCACAAAAGAAAAAATACAGAACACCATAAGCTCAATAAAACACATTTTTCATAGAAATAATCAAAGAAATATAAATAATAATAAATCATAATAGCAAGGTATATTTCCCTTCCCTAACTGAAGATTTAAGTGTTGAAAAGTAAATGAGGAATAAGTACTTTAATTGTAATACATGCAATTAACACCTGAAATACATTTGGCAACTTTTTAAGATTTCCCTGGTGTCAAATAATCTTTAAAAGTTTCATGAACTGTGTCATTAAATCTTCCTTACTAAAAAAGGAAACTCATGCATTCATTTTGAAGTTGATAAATTGAAATTCAGAAAGTGTGACCCCATTCCAAACATCTGGTATGTATTGATTAATAGATTTAGCACTCAACAGGAAATCAGTGTGATTCCAAAGGTAAAGGTCCTACACACTATCACATGCTAACTTCATTATATTTCCTATACCACCATCCTGACTTTCCTTCCATGTCTCACTCTAGCGAATCCAGACTATCAGTGACTTTAAACACTTCTCTTCCGGAATATTTCTTGCATTTAAAAAATGTCCCAACATAGTTTGTTAAAAATCCCTGTTGTAGATTTTAAGATGTGTTACATTTGCTTATGTGATGGAACATTTTTTAATGGTGCAAAGATGTGCTGCATTCTTTTATATTGCATTTGCTTAACTGTGAAGCTGTGTTACTTTGCCTCATAAAACACTTGAATGGTATGATAAAAAGCTGAATAGTCAATAGCTAGGCAGGAGAGAAAAATAGGTAGGGCTGTCAGGAAAAGAGAATAAATATGAGGAGAAAAAGAGGAGAGGGAGGAGTGAGAAAAGGAGAAGGAGAGGAGACTGCCAGAGCCCAAACCACCCAGTCTCCAAGTCAGACACAGAATAGAAGGAATGAAAAGATAAGCAGAATCACTAAATATAGGCTCAATGTCCTTTGTTTATGGCTAGAAACTAAATATGAGTGAGTACATCCCATGCTCCTCTTTTTGGGTCTGGCTTACCTCACTCAGGATAGTGTTTTCTATTTCCATCCATTTGCATGCAAAATTCAAGAAGCCCT
>NW_004949111.1:4361430-4383665 GCF_000317375.1 Microtus ochrogaster
TAAAAAAAAGAAAAGATAAGCAGAAATAGAGAAAGGTAAAATCCCAGAGGCAAAAGATAGATGTGCTAATTTAAGGTAAAGAAAGCTAGCTAGAAATAAACCATGTTAGTCCAGACATTCATAAGAAGGAATAAGAATCTGTATGATTTATTTGAGAGATGGGTGGCAGGCCCCCCAAAGAGTCAATGAGTCAAAGATTAAAAAAAACCTAACAACATATTTCAGCTTTCACAGAGATTTAATGAAGGGGAACCATAAATTTATGTATTCTGTCTTTCTATAGAAAAATTTCTGAATTTTACTTTGACGTTTCCTGACTATTTCTGGACTAGAACTTAGCATTTAATCACTAAACTATAATTAGTGGAATGCTTCCTCTCTAGACTAGTAGATTTTTGTTTTTAAAAATACGTAATATACTTCTAAGTATTTTAGCACAGTTTTAAGATGGATGAAAAATTTAAAGAATATCACAAACAGCTTTATAGAACAAGAATGCAGTTTCTCCTATTGTTAATGCATTATATCATATTTGCTAAACTAAGAAACCAATATTGATATGTAATTATCTAAAGTCTATATGCATTTGTATGATCCTAGTCCTTAATATGTTTCTTTCTGTTTCAATATTCTGTCTAAGGCACAAAATTACATTTACTTGACATGTTTCATGAAACTCTTCTAGGATATCATGATTTCTCAGACGTAATTTAAGAAAATACATAAAATGAATTACTACTTGTTGTGACATGTGACAATTTGTTTTGAGGAAGTTTTCATCTATTAACTTGATTTTCTACATTCCCATCAGGTGACAACCTCATACTCTGGTGATGATAGCTGAAATCACTCACATAAAACCTCCAAAGAGAATGGAAACAAATCATCAAATTTAATTCTGTAGCTATTAATAAAAATGGATCTAACATGCAACTACTCTTTAGCCCCATGCTTCAGAAATCCCATTGTTTATACTTCATAAAAACACATGTATGACCTTAATCATACTACTAGCAGTCTCATAATACAAATAATTTCCCTTTGCTTACCTGTTCCTCCCTGCTCCTTAATTCCAAACTATTATGAATTTTTTATAGGAAACATATTAAATAGGACCTTACACACCCTAGATACGGGTAATAAATGGTGATTTAATTTGAACAATATTTTAACATTTTATTCCAGGGATGCACGATAAAAAAATCTGCACAATTAAGATCTCTATTGAATTATCTGTTAAGTAAAAAATAATTACCATTAATTCATCTTTATAATACTTTGTTTCTATCTCCACAAATGTATATTCTGGAACTCTAATCCAAATGGGATACAAGAGATGGAAAATTTGGAAAGTAATTAAATTCATGAGATCATAAGATGGAGCCCCTATGATAGGACTGTTGTGCTTAAAAAATAAAGAAACTACCCTATCTTTTTAACATGTGATAACACTGGAAGAAAGTGGCCATCTGTCAGCCTGGAAGAAAACACAGGATCAGCCAGCATGCAGGATATGAGACTTCCTAGGCTCCAACTTATGAGAAATAAATGTCTGTTGTTTAAACCGACTAATCAGTAACTTATTTTTGTTTTCTTTTTTTATAATTAACATGTATTAAATGTGCAAAATAATGGCTCTGTTATAACTTTCATTTTGATTTTCTGAGATATGATTTTATACTGTAGTGCAACCTGGTCTCAATCAAATTCTTTAGCATCTTAGCTGCTTAGATTACAAGACTGAATTATCAAAGCTAATTCATTATAAAATATACACTGTACGTTTATCATAGTCGCTGTCTATTACCAGCGACTTCTTCTGTTGTCACCACTTTTCTTTCTGGGAGTCTACCCCCTCCCTCCAAAAGTCCCTTTTCCATTCTCATGTGTTTTTACTTAATGTAAAGTCTGAATATGAAAAATACATGATATTTTTTTCTGGGTCTGTTTTTGCATGATGACCTCCACTGGCATTTATTTTCCTACAAACTATCATTTTTTTCTTTATGGATAAACAAAGTAACACTCTATTGTGTATAAATACCATATTGTGGTGGTTTGAAAAAGAATGGCCTCTAAATGCTTTTATATTTGAATATTTTGTTCCCAATAGGTGGAAAATATCAGGAAGGATTAGGAGCTGTGACCTTGTTAGAATAAGTATGTCTCTGAGGGCTGACTTTGAGGTTTTGAAAGACTTATGCCATTCATAGATTCCAAAACTTTGTAGTTTATAAGCCCCCAATAAACTCTTCCTTCTCTAAGTTGCCTTGATCATGGTGTCTTATCACAGCAATAGACAAGTAATTAATACAAATTTTCTTTGCCTATTCATGTGATGGTGGGCACCTAGGCTGATTCAATAACTCTAATACTCTGAACAATAAACTCTGGTAGGCAATTATCTCTACTAATGTGGAAGTCCCCTCTATGTGCTGTGATACCATTAATGAATAATGAAACTGCTTTGGACCTATAGCAAGGGAGAACTTAAGTAGGCAGGGAAAGCTAGGCTGAATGCTAGGAGGAAGAAGAGCAGAGTCAGAGAGATGCTATGGAGCCACTGCCAGAGTCAGACATGCTGAAACTTTGCCAGTAAGCCACTTTCACATGGCAATATACAGATTAATAGAAATAGGTTAAATTAATATAAGAGTTAGCCAATAAGAAGCTAGAGCTAATGAGCCAAGCAGTGATCTGATTAATTTAGTTTCAGTGTGATTATTTCAGTTCTGGGCAATCGGGACAAACAAGCGGCCTCCCTCTTACACTCTACTGTACACTGAAGAAGATTCCTTTGGCTATTGTGAGTAGTGCTACATGGACCATGGACATATAGACATTACTGTATTATGTGGACTTGAAATCATTTCAGTATTATATCCTTGAGTGCTACAGCTGTATCATATGATAGTTTTACCTGTATATTTTTTTCTTGAGGACCTTCTATAGTACCTCGCATAATAGAAGTGCTAATTTATATACACACTAACAGTGTCTTAGTTTTACTCACCAACAGTCATGCATTCTCACCAGAATTTGTTGTTTGTTTCTTTGAGAACAACCATTTGGTCTGGGATTAGATGGAATTTCAGTGTAGTTTTGTTTTGTTTTGCATTTTCCTATGTCTAAAGTGGATGAACAATTTTTATTTACTTAACCATTTAAATGTTTTTTTGAGAAATGCATATTTAATTTATTCACCCATGTATTGACTGGATTGTCATTTGTCTAATATTTTGAGCTCTTTTTATATTATGTATATCACTTTTTCAGATGAATTGCTGTCAATCATTTCCTACAATGTAGTTTATATTACTATGTTAGTTATTTACATTGAAGTGCATGATGTAATTTCATAAAATCAATGAAATTAATTAGTAGTTATTGTGTTATTTCCTGAGCTTTTAAATCACTATTCAGAAAACAATTTTCTTTGCCTGTATCTTAAACTGTTTGTCTCACAATTTTTTCTAGTAATGTAGTATGCTTTCTCAGACCACCAGCCCCTAAGTCATGACATGGAGACTTATTATCAATTATGAATATTCAGAATTATCTTACTTTAGTCCACTAGCTTTTAATTTAATTTAATCTATTTCTATCCATCTATGTTTTGTTTCAAGACTTTCTACATTTCATTCATTCTCTGTTTTCCTCAATGTTTGTCTGTCTGGCAGCTGCTTAGCTGGCTGTCTGGCCCCTTGCATCTCCCGCTTTTTCCCCCTTATTCCCTCTCCTCTTTTTGTACCTAGATTCTTCCTCATACATATTATTTCTGCCTCCCAATCCTGTCTATCCCTTTACTGCCTAGTTATTGCCCATTTGGCTTTTTATTAGACCAATCAGGTGTCTTAGGCAGGCAAAGCAGCATATCTTTACATAGTTAAACAAATGCAGCATAAATAAATATAACACATTTTTACATAGTTTAAGTAATATAATACAACATAGCGGTTTCAATTTCAGTCTTACTTTGAAGTGCATGATCAATTTTGAGTTGAAGTTTGTATGGCATGATTAATAAAAACCCGGAGACAGAAATTGGGGTGCAACCTTAAGGCCAGAAAAGCAAAACAGCAAGCCACTGGCTCTTACTTCTACCACAGTCCAAAATGGTGATCTCCAGGAATCTCAGAATGGACTGTGTGTGAGAGTTGTCTCCTCCTGTCTTAAATTCCTCTCTAGTGCTGGGATTAAAGGTATGCACCACCATTGCCCAGTTTCTATGGCAAACTAGTGTGGCTACTGGGATTAAAGGTGTGTATCACGACTGCCTGGTCTGTAATACTGATCAGTGTGGCTGTTTTATGGTCTGAACTTCAGGCAAACTTTATTTATTAAAATACAAATGAAATACCACTACAGGCATATGATTTAGCAATCTTGTTTTTCTACATGTGAGTGTCCAGTTTTCCAACACCGTTTATTTGTTCATGACACTTTTTCTCCAATATATGTGTTCACAACAGTTGTGGAGACTCATATTGAGTAGATTTATTTTGTTTGTATTTGCGTTTATTTTTGTACTATATACTGAGTTTGTTACTATGGTTCCATAGTATATTCTGGATCCAGATATTACCATATTTTCAGCATTATTCTTTTTTCTGAGAATTGTCTTGGTATTTATTTATTTATTTTGTCTTTTTGGCTTCTACATGAATTTTTGGATTTTTTTTTCTAATTCTGTGAAGAAAATGTAACATCTTTGTATAAATACACATTGAGAACAACAGTCTATTCTACAAATTATCAAAAAATATTTAGAAAGACATTAAAATTCCCCAAAAGTGTGTGTCCAGCAGAAAATTAAGCCTCTTCATCCTTTGTCACATGTTTTGTTTAATAGCAGTTTTGATTTGGGTTGATGTAGGGCATGAATGTGGGAAATTTTCCAGACATCCTCTTACTAATTAGCAGTTAACAACTTAGGTTTCCTTTTTTTTATTCAACTCACTGCTAATGCAAAATCAAGTTCTACATGTGCCTTAAGTAAAGTTCTCCCTTCATAATCTCTGCAATTACTTGTAAATTTAAAGATCTATTATAAATAGCCATGTAATTAATTATATTCATTTAAATCAGGGAGTCTAAAACATTATATGTTTTAGAAAGTAGTACATATATTGATAGTATACTACGGAGATAAAAAACTTTGAAATCACACTCAATGCCCCTAGGCTTGAGCCATAATTCTTCAGCTGTGTGTATAATCTTGAACAAATCCCTAAATTTCTCAGAATCTTTGTTTCCCAATCTATTAAAAATAATATTGGACTTAAAAAAATAATATTGGACTTAAATGAAATAGTTATGATAATTAAAAGGCTCATAATTGGTAATGAATTCAGATATCACTCTAACAATACTTAATAAAATATTAGAATGTTAAAATCCTAGTTCCATTATTCTTTGGTAACTTACATAAACTCCTAGTGTTCTTAGTTTCTCAAAGTAAAGGTTTTGCTAACTGTAATGAGTACTCATGGGTCACATGATTAATATTCCCTAAAAATCTTGTATTTTTTTAAATTTTAAATGCTTATAAGAGTGTTCTTCCCAATCTCCAACAATTTAGACATGATTATACAACTAGTTATGTTCAATGAAATGGGAACATAGCTCACTTGTTTCATTTCCAACCCAAGGCATATAATTACTACAATTTACCCCTTGATCTCCTCTTTCCTTCGTAGATAACATTCTTTAACATTTTCTTTCTTTCTGGTTTACCCAACTTTTCAGAACATAAGTTTTCATAGTAATTTCTAATGTTGTTCTGAATTTTACTGAAGTCAGTTGTAATGACACTTTTTATCTCCAAATTTATTAACTTGTACTATCTCCCTCTTTTCATTTATTCAAATCAGTTTAGGGTTTGTTAATCCTAACTTTTTCAAAGAATGAACTGATTCAGGTGATTTTGTGTGCTGCTTTTAGTATCAATTTCATCACTAACTTTTGTTATTTTTGATGCCTGCGGTTAGCTTCTTTTTGATATTTAAGGTGCATTATTCTGCAAGATAAGATATTTAGCTTCTTTTTAATATTTAAGGTGCATTATTCTGCAAGACCATAGACCAATGTGTTGAAGACCACGTCTCAAGCTACTGCAGGACCAGAGAGAAACTTGTGACCTGCTGTGGGAACTCCTTTAGCCAATAGCTTTTAAGATACTGGTCCACTTTGGGCATGGTCTCGTGTATTATCAATGCAGATGTAGGGGAATACATGGGCCCTTTAGGCTTCTGGATTTTGTTCCAGTCCCAGAGCTCAGAAAAGACTATGGATCATTACTCTTTCTGTGAGTTTACACCCTTATAAGTAAACCTTTGCTATACTCCATTTTAGGCTAATGTGGAATACTTTGAACAATTTTGTGCCCAATGTGGCCAGAGTCAATGCCATTACCAAGCTCTGTCCAAAAGGTTTGAAGCCTTCTCCCATCCCATACAGCTGAACTACCCATGTGACACATAGCTGAGCACCTTTTGTCTGTCCCACTGCACAGTAACTAGGCAATTTCCTGCCATCCCACAACAAAATCTGTTAAAATGTTATAAGTTAGCAAATAGAACGTATCTTCAGGAAAGCAATCTGCATACCATCCAAATAATATCCAAAATGAGAAGATATCATTAATAGAAAAAATTAATGCCCTGGAATCACATGTATAGAATGAGAATCAGAAATTATTTGATTTGATAAAATCATTAAAAATATTCACAAGTCAAGAGATTCAGACTTTACAAAAGACAGTGATAAAAATATTTGAATCAGTTGAGGATCTTGTCAGAATTTATAAGCTAGGAAAGGAGGTACAGGCAAAGGACTTAGCATTGCCAATACCTCAGAGTCAGAGATGACTTACCAAGAGTTTTAGCTACTTATCCTGTTATTACTTCTGAAAATCCAGCAAATACTCAACACCCAACTAGATAAAAAAAATGTAAATGGAAACCTATAGGTATAAAAGTTCTAAAAGAAATTAGCAAGCAGTAGTATCTTATGGCATGCACTCACCATTTGTTAGGGAGATGGTAAATACATGGGTTTCAAGCAATAATGAATGATTTAAATTAATCTCAGTGGTGTTTGAAGATGGGCTGCAGTAACAGTGGACATGATAATGGAGAGAAGAGGCTAAAGCCTTAAAACAACAAGGAAGAGTCTAAGATCTTGGTGAGGGCTATTATTTTGATCCACAGAATCAAGCTATTTACAATGAACACATCTTATTGCTATGCCATACTGCAGTCTTAAATGCTTGGGACAAGATTCAAGAATTATGAAAAATTTGTATCATATGCTAAGGTTAAACAAGGTAGCCAGTTGTCTTTATCATTTCTTATACCTTTTTGGAATTTTCTTAATTGCACTTCCTGTTTACTCAAGTAATATTATCCCTTCTTAGGTTTTTGATGAGGTTAAAGACTAGATAGTTGTAGTTATTTTGCTCTCATGACTTAGGCAAGCCATTTCTAACATAACACTTAGACTCCTTAAGATAGGATAACTATTGAAAGATTTAACAAATGTTTCTTGCTTGATGTTGTTCATGCTGGTTGTATTTCTAATTTTTATACTTAATAATTGTTCTTATTGTATATAATTTTGTATTAGGCTTAAAACTCTCATTTAGACAAAAGGGGGAGGTGCTGTGGGAACTCTTTCAACCAATAGCCTTTAAAATACTAGCCCACTCTGGGCATGGTCTCATGTACTATAAATGCAGATGTAGGGGCATGCAGAGGCCCTTTTAGCTGCTGGATTTGGTTCCAGTTCCCAGAGCAAGAAGATGACTCTGGATCACATACTCTTTCTGTGAGTTTACACCATCATAAATAAACCTTTGTTATACTCCATTTTGGGCAAGTGTGGAACTCTTTTAAACAACAACAATGACCAGGTCTCTAGTCTAGTTGTCTCAGATATAGTCAAAGGTCCAAGCTTCAAGTCTAATGGTCCCAGGGTCTCTGAGAAACTTAAGCTTTGTTTCAAGCTCTATGTGAGGTTAATATAACTGTAGTATTCTGATGTTTAAGATACTGTGGGTTACTGAAGGACCCAGAGTCTGTCTATATATTTCAACTAGCTATAACCACAGCTCCCTGATAGTAGACACCAGTTCTGAAGTTGGTATCCTTCCTTCAATTGCTTCATAGAGTCCATGTGTGAGCAAAGCTTTGCTTCCATCTATCCACCTAGGAGCTTAGTATAGTGTTGCACCAGTCATTCTGTTGGCATATAGCTGAGACTGGATCACTTCAACAACTGATGTGGTTTTCAATACCAAGTTTCACAAGTCCTGGTAGCTGAAGTAGATGTAAATAGTTACATATGAATAGTCTCAGTAACCAGAATATCCCAATAGGCATGGAAGAATAAGAAATCAAATCAAATCCAACTCAATATATGCAACAAATTCAACAAAACAATACAAAAACTATGAAACAGACATCATTCATAACCCATCACCAACTGACCCTACTCCCTTATACAGGAATCCCAAAGTACAGAAATAGCCAAAATGTCTGAGTACAAATTTGGAGTCTTGCTGTTCATAGCAATTCATGATTAAATAGATGAATCAAATAAATAGATGCATAAAAAACATTCCAAGATCTTGAAAAGATAGTTCCTAAAGTGAACATAACAGCTAATAAATTGGAAGTTGAAGTTCAAAACATGGAGGAAAGTTTATCAAGGATATTGAAACATTAAAAAGTAACCAAACAGTAATATTTGAAATGAATGAGGTGGTTGATCAAATAAAAGTACAACAGACATTATTAATAAGCAAGACCATACAGAAGAATGAATTTGGTGGATGGATGTTGTGGAACAATTTTTTATACACTGTGAAGATGTGTTGCTCTCATTGTTTTAATAAAGAGCCAAATGACCAATAGCTAGGCATGAAGAGGTTAGGTTGGACTTGTGGGCAGTGAGAGAGCTCACTGGGTTGAAGATGGGTAGAATTGCCAGTCACATGAAGAGGAAGTAGGACATGTACAAGATGAGATTTTAAAAAACCTGAGCCACAGAGCAAGTAAATTAATAGAAAGGGGTTAATTTAAGTTATGAGAGTTAGTTAGAAATAAGCCTAAGCTATTGGCTGAGCATTTAAAATTAATAATAAGCCACTGCATAGTTATTTGGAAGCTGGTTGGTGGGATAGGAAATTATGACCACATACAGTGCCCAAAATGGGGTTCAAATAGCCAACACAGGGCCTGAGAAAAGCTAAGAAAATTTCTAGACAAGGAGCCAGATGTTAATTCCTATTCCTGTAGTTTCTTGGGCAGGCTGGTGTTCAGTGGCATATCAAAACACAACTCCTGACCATTGCCTGAGGGCTAAAGTTGACTACTACCACCAGGTACCAGTTCATGTGCTAAGCTGAGCCACGACAGGGTCTGAAATAGTGGTTTAAGATTCATATCACAAGATCAGAGAACATTAAAGATGTTTAGTAAAGACATATCCAGAAAGGGAAAAAAAAAACTAAACAGGCTACAGTATATTTAAAAGTGTACATAGGCTTAAGACCCAAAGCAAAAAATGGTATATGCATGAAGCACAATTAATAAAAACTCAGGGTCAGAAATTGGGGTTCATCCTGAAGATCTGAAAAGTGAAACAGCCAGCCACTGTCTTTTACCTCAACCTCACATTGAAATGGTTATCCTGCCTCTTGGAATCTCACAATAAGACAGTCTATCGAGTGTTGTTTCCTCCCATTTTATAATTCTCTCTAGTACTGGGATTAAAGGCATGCATCACCGTCATTAAAGGCATGCACTGTACAGTTTCTATGGCAACTAGTGTGGCTGCTAGGATTAAAGGTGTGAGTCACTATGGCTACTGAGTTTAAAGGTGCATATAATTGTAGCTACTGCGATTTAAGGTGCATGTCATTATGGCTACTGAGATTAAAGGTATATGTTACCATAACCTCGTCTATAAGGCTGAGCAGTGGGACTGTTTTACTACAAGATCTTTTGGTAGTATTTATTTATTAAAATATATTTGAAATACCACTACATTTCCCATTTTTGTCTAAAATAAAAAGGCTATAGCTAATATAAGAAAACAATATGCAATAAGTACAATGACTATATACAATAAATACAGACAATAAATATATCAACAATGTCTAGTTCATTTGCATCTGACAAATTCAGAGAAAATATTTCAAATCTATCCTATCTCAGTGAGTCCAAAGTCTTACACCTAATTTACTTTTTATCATAACTTGCTTTCTGTCTGATAAACTATAATTATAGCTATCTAATCTTCAACTCCCTCAGAGACCCAAGAAGGAAATAATACTAACTGAGTAAACAGGAAGTACAAGCAAGTGGCTTCCAAAAAATGTGAATAACAACAGAAACAGCTGGCTGCTTGGACAGTTATCCAAAATTCCTCTGCAACATTGGGAATTCCATGTTTGACCTGCAGGCCTAGAATATTCGACAGACTTTTCTGTAAAACAAGATATTTTGTGTCCTACTTGTCTAATTAGGACAGCACAATGCCAGCAGTTGAAGCAGGGGCATTTTCTGTGACTTATTTTTGCCACAATGGTGCTGCCAGGAGCAGACATGTCTCATTATCATAAAAAAGAAGAGCCTGGGTTCTTAAAACATCTTAAATGTCATATTATGTAATCTCTGAAGTGTTTAAAGATGACCTATCTATCTAAATTATATCCTTGTTTGACCTTGAAAACATACCTAATGTGACTATAAATGCTATTATTATATGAGGTGATTAACTACTAACCTATATTTCTTTATTATCCTAAACAGTTGATAATTATTTTTAAGGAAGAACTAGAAATTTACATTATTTACTAAATGAGCTGTATAGGTATAATACCTTGAACAAGATTAGAAATGTATGCACAATATGTTTTAACAAAATTAATCTCAAATTTGTATCAATATATAAAATTTGTATACAATATACAAAACAAATGTAAAACCAATGTAAAACACTTAAAACTAATAGTTGCTTTTAAAAAGTAGATTCAATAATCTACCTTTCTATCTTATCATATTTATATCCCCTTTTTTCTTTTCCTTTTTTTTTTCTACCTTTCTTTTTTTAATATTTTTTGGTTTTTCAAGACAGGGTTTCTCAGTAGCTATGGAGCCCATCCTAGAACTCACTCTGTAGACCAGGCTGACCTTGAACTCATAGAGATCCACCTGCTTCTGCCTCCTGAGTACTGGGATTAAAGGCATGTGATACCACCTCCTGGCCTTTTTTTGTTTTCAAAACAAGAATCTTAAATCTAATTTCCTTTACTTAGCTTTTTTCCTGACCATTATCCATAACAACTTGTAACCAACACATTAAACAAAAACAAATGTCTATAATCTATTTTTGGGTAGGTGGGCATAGTTTTCTAGGCTATTTCTTGATGAATGGGGGCACTAATAATATTATGGGGACCCAAAGCAAATTTAGGATTATGATTCCAGTCCTTACTGGAGTATTCTGTGAGGCTGTATCATTTCATCCAGCAGTCTTGACACTGTTCTGGATGTAGAATTCAGAAGAAACTGCAAAAATGTATTCTGAAATGTTGAATCATCTGCGCCATTGGAAATTTTTCAGGGGAAAAATTGATCAAACCTTTTTTTTTTTGTTAATGCAGAATGAATCCATAGCCTCTCACCTCCTTTGGAAACAAAAGCAAAACCTCTTTTTCAAAGTAACATATATTTTGACTTAAAATTTAAAGTCAAGGAATTTTCAAAATATATAGGTTGGATTAATCCAACAGCATTAATAATCAAATGTCTTTTAGCAGGTGATGCTCCTCCCTGAGCAATCAAACAATTCAAAGACAACATAATAACATACAGTATCCAGATTTTCTGTGCATTTTCCATCTCTACATGTAAACTAAGCTGGGGCAGGTGGAAGATGAGAGCTTTAGTTTTTCTCCTAAACCCAGGTAGCTAGGTTTGGGTTCTGATTCCTAGAGCTGGAGTTCCAGTCCTAGTTCTGGCCTGGGCTGGTGGCTAAAAAGGTTCAGACAAATGGCTATTTCATAAATTCATGCCACAAAAAGTTGGGTGTCAAATGAAGCATGATTAATAAAAACTCAGATAGAGAATTTGGGGTTTAAATTGAAGATCTAAAAAATAAAACAGCCGGCCAAGGGCTCTTACCTCAATCTCAGACTGAAAAGATGACACTGCCTCCTGGAATCTCTGAGATTGTCCATTGAGTGTTGTTTCCTCCCATTTTATAATCCCCTCTAGGGCTGGGATTAAAGGTGTGTACCACTATCATTAAAGGCATGCACCACCTAGTTTCTATGACAACTAGTGTATCTACTGGAATTAAAGGTGTGTGTCGTTATGGTTACTGAGATTAAAGGTGTGTATTACCATAACCTGGTCTATAAATATGACCAGTGGGACTGTTTTACTCTCAGATCTTCAGGCAGTCTTTATTTATTAAAACACAATTGAAATACCACTACATAGCAATCATAAAAAAATAGTTAAAAATAATGAAGTCTTTAAATAGAAAAAGTAAAATAGTGATTAAAAAGAATAAGACACATAGAGATAGGAAATACATAAGGAATCTGAATCCTGTATGCTATTATGCTGTCTTTGAATTTTCTGATTGCTGATGATCAAATTATAGCCACTGAGAGACGTTGGATTATATAATATGCTAAATTAAATCAACCTATATATTTTTAAAATGTTTTAACTTCAAAATGGAAGTCAAAAAATATTTTTCTTTGGAGGAGATATTATGTTTTTATTTCCACAGAAAACAAAAGTCTGTGGTCCATTCAAGGTTAAAGACCAGGTTTGATCTAGGAAGACCCCCCCCCCAAAAATGGTGGCATGCAGACATAAAAAAATAAACCTAGAAAACTTACAAGACACATGATGTATATTATACCTTCTCAAACATAAAAGAAAAAAATCATCTTTGTCTGACCTATGTACAGCACACAGTCTTTACTACTATTATTACTAGAGTAGTAATGCAGATGTATATGTTTAAAAGTTTATATATTTTAAGAGGAAGGGGATAAGACACCAAAGACAATTTATAGCCCAGTTGATCCAGCATCTGAGTGCCTCTGTTGCAGTTTCCTCAGAGATCCACATCCAAAACAGCATCAAGGATGCTGGCTGAGATGGCCTAGCCTTGCTGACTACTCCAGCCAGAACTTGACCATTATCCTGATTTTCTCAGGGTCTTCCAAAGATGCCAGCATTCTCCCACAAACAGGAAGCAGTGTAGAAAACAATGCTCACATTCCCAAAAGGTGGAATGTGGTGGATTTTGGTCATTTGGGTTATGAATGTCTGTCATCTCTTTGGTAGGGTAGTTGCAAGTTGTTATTTTTTATGATCAGGAAAAAGATAAACAAAGAAGTTGGATTTAAGAATCTTTTTATAAATGAAAACAGGGAATATAGTATATAAATGATGAGATAAAAGGATAAACTGTTGAGTCTAATTTTGAACAACTATTAACCTCAAATATTTTATATTGCTATAGATTTAGTTCATTGATAAAATTCTAAAGCTATTTTTATTGTACTGTATGTATGTTTCCACTATTGTTTGGGGTATTGTGTTTATGTAACTCATTTGAAAATGTAATATATAATTAATAAATACACTTTAGTCACTAGTCATCTAAAATAATCCCACTTACAGTTATATGTATTATGTATGTTTTCAAGGTTACCAGATATATTATATAGAGAAATGGTCTTCAAACACTTCAAAGATCCACAGAATGTTGTATTTGAGATTTTTGATGACCTAAAGCTTTTTATGACAGTGAAACATGTCTGCTCCTAACAGCACCAATCTACTTCAGAGGTGATGGTGGGAATTGAAGAACCTCCATATGGAATTTACTTTCTTCATGACAAAAGCTAGCCATTTGGACAAGAAACTGCCCTTGATTCAACTGTTGACAATATGTTGTCCAAATCAAACAAACAGAAAACAAAAGTTGATTGTCAAACTTTGCCAAGACAATGTAGACAGTAAAACAAAATTCTCTGCTTCTCAAAAATGTCTGTCAAGATGTAATAGGCCTGTAGGCCAAAGATGGATATCTCAAAATTGCAGAGGAACTTTGAGTAACTATCCAGGCAGCCAGATGTCCCTATTGTTAGATAATATTACGTCCTTCTGGGGTCTTTGATGGAATTAAAGACAAAATAGTTAGACTTAAAGTTTTCTTTATTTATGATAAAAAATTAAGTATAAAAGTTAAGACTCGCAAAGATAAGATAGATAATTTAATTAGATTTAATCTAAGTTTGCCAAATACAAAGAGACTATTTATCATAACTGTAATAATTGATAACTGCTTTTATTGTATATAGTTTTACTATGTTTAAGTAAAAACATTTTTAATTAGACAAAATAGGGGAATGTTGTAGACAATATTTTTTTTTTGGTTTTTCAAGACAGGGTTTCTCTGTTGCTTTGGAGCCTGTCCTGGAACTAGCTCTGTAGACCAGGCTGGTCTCGAACTCACAGAGATCCGCCTGCCTCTGCCTCCCGAGTGCTGGGATTAAAGGCGTGCGCCACCACCACCCGGCTTAGACAATATTTTTGTATGCTATGAAGATGTGTTATTCTCATTGGTTTAATAAAGAGCTAAATGACCAATAGCTAGTCATGAAAAGGTTAGGTGTATCTTGCAGGCAAGGCAAGAGCTCATTGGGATGAAGAAGGGTGGGGTTACCATGCAGACACAGATAAAGTAGGACATGCATAAGATAAAATAGCAAACCATGAACCACATGGCATCAAGTAAAATAATAAAAAGGAACTAATTTAAGTTATAATAATTAGAAACAAGCTATTGAGTGATCATTCAAAATTAATAATAAGTGTCTGATTATTTGGGAGAAGGCTCGTGGGACAGAAAATTTATGCATATAGATGAAGGACAAAGTAAAGGTAATAATACAAACAGACACATATAAGGAAAAAATTAAGAAGCATGAGAGATATTTCCAAGACTTTTTGGACACATTCAAGAATCCAAACCTGAGAATTCATGGTATAGAAAGAAGAGAGGTACAATTCCAATTGAATAAACAGAGTATTTAGTGAAATTACAGCACAAAACTTTCCAAATTTAGAGAAAATAGTATGATTCCAAACACAAGAGGCATATAAATATCCAGATAGACATGAACAGAGAAGGAACTCTCTGTGACATATTGTAATCAGGATGTCAAAAATACAATGTAAAGAAATAATCTAAAAGCAGTATGAGTAAGAATATAACATACTTACTAGGACAGAATTACCCCAAACTTTTCATCAGCAACCATAAAAGACAGAAGAACAGGAAATGAACTTTTTCAAGGTCTGAAAGTTAATAATAGTGAAACAAAAATGTTATGCCCTATAATGCTTTCTTTTGAAACTGATTGGGAAATAAAGGTATTTCAAGACAATAACAAATTAAGGCAATTTGTGACAAGCAAGCCAGCACTGTAGAAAGTTCTTAATGGAATACTTTACAGGGAATAAGATGAAAGATAGGCTAGCTACAGAGAAGCTAGATGTAAAAAAACAAAGCCCAACACAACACCTCAGAAAACCTTCAAAACTAACATGAGGTCAGGAAGAGAAATACTAATAATTCAGAAAATTATAACACCACCTAACACACACACACACACACACACACACACACACACACATATGTGAAATAACAAACCTTTTCCTATAACCTTAAATGTGATTGGGCACAACTCATTACTAAACAAATAAAGACTAATAACATGAATTTAAAAAAAAACCTAATACCTATTATGAAATTGTTTCTAAAAAGCACAATTAAAGAGTAAAGACCCAACAAGTTAATAACAAAGTATGTAAAATAAAGTGGCAATTAAATGGAAAATGTATTCAAACTGGCATAGTTATCCTTACACCAGGCAAAGTAAAAACAAAATAAAAACTAATTAGAAAAGATTAAAATGGACAGTGAATAATAAATAAAAGCAATAATTCGTCCAGATAATATCATTGTAAGCCTTTATCCACCAAATATTGGAGGCTCTAATTTCATAAAAGAAACACTATAAGACATGAAAGACCACATAGATTCTGACATAATAATGAGAACTTCAACACTCCTCTCTCAAATTTATATTGCTCTTTCAGAGAAATGCAAGAAAACACTGAACTTAACAGATATATACTGCCAGAGATGGCAAAACATAACCCCCCCCTCCACGTGGGGTTCCTGAGATGCAGGAAGCAGTTCCCTCCAGGTAACCCAGTGGCAGCTAAGTGAGTGTGATACTTGAGGGCCAAGGAGAAAACACCTACGTGCCCCGTGAACTGCTTCTATGGTGTCTGCCTACACATTTGGCAATGTTACAGATGATTCTGGTTATAGCGATTCTACTAGTGTACTTGTTCTTCATGTTCTTTTTCTCTTTCCACACCAGTGGTTTCTGAAAATATGTATGTACTGTACAATAATATGAATCTTCCTGATTTGATAGACCAGGCAGGCATTGAGGCTGTAAAGCAAGTTATGAGGGGAAACCAGCCTGACAGGCATGTTTCTTATGAGATTCCAGATTCAATGATGCAGTCAATATTAACCATCACACCTGATACATATATAGCAATATAAAAATCACCCACTATTATTATTTACGTTTTGATAAGATACAATGCTGCTACTCTTCATTATGTAGGATTAAACTTTTTTAGCAACGTAGTACTCACAGAGACTGTAGTCAATGAACAAATGCAATGTTTTAAAATGTCTCAGAACAAACACTTCCCAGAAATTTAATAGATCAATGATGATCCCTATCTCAATTCTAAAATGGTCTGATGTTTATCTATTCTCCCATCTACAAAGATTTTTATTGTAGAAAATGATCATCGAGACTGGTTTGTAAATACACTATTTTCTATATTCTGTATATGAATATTTCCTGTCAGAACCTGGGACAACTTTTAGGGAGTTCTTCTTTGTATTATTAGGTAATTGGTACTGAGATTGCATTATAGAATTATTAAAGCAAACTTTGACTATGATTATCAAAAGCCTACTTCTAATTTTAACCAATTATTCAGGATCTGTTTTGGTTTTATAACTTGGTTATACTACAACCCTCATGTAGAATTTTTATTGAATATTTCACTCACCAGGAGCTAAAACCTAACAGTTCTTAAAAAGAGTTTCTGTTTTTCCATATGACTACACCCATCCCCAACAATGCATACACATCAAATTGAACGTAGGATGAATAGATAATACTTTATACAAAGTAGATAGTGGTGATAGGTTTGCCTCCACTATACTTTTATTTCTACTGAAAACCCACGGCACACACACTCTGAAAGAGCTTAATGCTGGCTGATGGAAAATCACTTGGTGCTCTGCTTTTTTGTTCTCATTTTATAATAGCTGTGCTCAAGAAAAGCTTCTGGGAAATGTCCTGCATTTGATAAAGAATAAATATATTTTTTCATTCCTGATTTGCCATACAAATAGTGGGCAGATAAAAACAAACACAGTGATGACAGATGTTTCAGCACAGAAATATATAATAGCCAGAATAAAAGTATATACATAATTTATATAATTATTTCTTTAGGTAAAAATGCTAACAGATTCTTTTTATACATGAAAATCTGAACAAATTATAAGGACAGCTTTAATTTGACAATGAAAGTTGAAAGGACATAAGGTATACATAATCCATCATCTAGTAATTCCTGTCTCAGAAATTTATATGAAAATAATTAATTATATATGCAAAATTAATACACATCTATAAATTAGATTATTTATAATGGAGAACAATTAGAATCAAAATGTCAGGTTTGAAATGAAAATTGCTTAAGTAAATTACAGGAAGTCCATATAGAGGTAAGATGGAGTACGATTAAAAGCATGTTGTAGAAGAATATTAATTTGCATAAGAAATAGTCACAACTAGAGTACTATGTTAAAATAAAAGCTTTCAAAACACGTGGTAAATATGATTATATCTTGAAATAGGTACATAAATATAACTGTAGATTCATAAAAGTAGTAAAAATCTTAAGATTTATTTATATCTGGGGGATAATAATAAAATGTATTATTTTATTCTTTAATAAGTTTTCTGCATTTTCTTTATAGTTACTTCTGCAATTTGAAAATTTGTTTAAAAGATCAAATATTATAAATACATAAACAAGTACTTTTGTTATAACAATAGACATTGTTTTGACACTTTCTATCGATAAATAAATGAATCTTCATAACAGTGGCTGCCATAGTGTAACTCATTTACAGATATATAGAGTTAGCTTGTAATGTATTTGCAAATGAAGTGAACCTTATTGTATTATTTCAACTGAAGCCAAAACTAATTTCTTGTGGTAAAATAAATAAATTAGAAACAGCATTGTTAATATTCAATCCTTATTATTTCTGCTCCTCCTGATTCTTTAAATCCATAGCTGTGGGCTGTTGCAAATATGCTGAAAATTGCTATGCTAAATGGGAGTGGTTATGCTCTCTTATACTTTCTCTGAAAATCAGATCAGAAATAATAATCAGCTACATATCTACTTTTGTACCTCTTAGAGGCTTACTAATAAGTGCCGGAATCAACGACTATGTGTAGCCATGGATGCAAGAAGAATCAGCTCAGGAGCTGATTAAAATCAGACCTAGAGATAGACTAGGGAACAAAATTATGAAGCCTGTTTTCCCCAGTGTAATGAGATCGAATGCACATGTTGCCTAGGCACTTGAAAGGATGAGGTTTGTGATGTTACAGTATTCACAGTTTAAAATATACAAATGATGAGGTCTGTACTCTCAGGAATTTATAGTCTTAATTAAATCCACATAAAATGATGGTTTATCTCTCAACTCCTCAACTGTGAACATAAGATTGTCCAGAAAATAACATGAACTAGATTGTGTTTATCTACTATAAATGTACATATTTTATAGCTCAAAAATATTCAAATGATTTGTGTTATTGTAAAATCACAATGCACTGTAGAGAAGACACCAAATCATTTACAGAAGAAAAAGAACATATGCATATAATAACCAAACATCAAGACTGCCTGGAGCTTTGTACAAGGTTAGAATTTTAAATTCAATATTATCCAAAACACCTTATTCTCCTTTTTACATTTTTTCTGTTTGATGGTGAAGAAAATTTACAAGGTTGACTCTTATGTTTTTAGTTTTTCTTTTGTATCCCCAGTATTACTGTCTAATTCTTAGAATAGCTCCCATTTGTTCAGAAAAGACTAAAAAGCATTAATGTTAAGAAACTAAGTATGTCTTGCTTCTACTTAAGAGATATATAAGCAAGTATAATCAAATAATTGATTCAGGTACCACAAAAGCTTTCATTGTAGTATTTTAATGAAATGTTGGCACCCATGGAAGTTTCCATGGTTAAGGAAATAATCTTTACTTTACTTGAATTACAAACACACTTGCAAAAAGGCAAATGTAACAAAAATAAATATAATCAACAAGTTTCTTAAAAATCTGGATTGCAGAAGGAAAGATATTTGTAAGAGTTATGTGAATACAAATCATTGCTGGGTATTCTGTCTATAGTAGCATAGCTTGGTGTGTTTTTAGTATTTAATGGGGATAGGATACATTTTCTTTTTCATCCTATTTGCTAGATATTAGTGAAAAGCTATTTTCTCTTGTAAAGATCAAGCAGCCAATACTTGACAAGTATACATAAGACTTACAGAAATCTTGTTGTTAAGACTATATTAGGAAAAAATCCACATGAATTTATTTATTTATTTTTTTATTAATGACAGTTTCATGTTCAACACTCAACATCTGGTGCTGTTTTAAATATGAATAAATTTTCAAATGATGATCTCATGTAACTTTTCAGAAGCATTTAGTTGTGTAGATATGTATAGAATATGTCTTCTTGCAGATTTTTAAAAAGCAGAATTTCTTTGTGAGAAGCAATCAAAAGCATTGATGGCCTCCTTGAAACAATCAAACAATTGGCCAAACAGACATGGTAAATTAGATTATAAAACATTTTAAAAAAGAAATTTAGTCATTATGATATAATTGACAAGTATTCTAGAATGAATGGTTGTTCCCTCCAAATAAATTATCTATCAGTATACTCTGAGGCATTTCTGAAAATTGGGACACATTTGTTTGCAAGAGGAAGATATGACCTAAAGTTTCAAAAACAATAATGGGATTTAAGGTTATACTATAAACTCAAACATGTTTTTCTTACTGGGATACAGCAAAAATCTAAATCTTATGATGCTTCCTACCATTTTATTCCTGTACCACTAAGGAAATTGCATTGGAAATAGTTACATGACATCTCAGCTTGTACCATGTTCATATCTGAATGACATACATTCGGCCACTAGACTCCGATGCACACTGCATATCATTATTATAACTTCTTATACCACATAACAATTAAACTGCGTGCTCATATTTCATAAGATAATTGTGAAAATTAAATAAAATAGAATTTATATAGTGTATTGTAAGTAATATACACTTAAAATTGTCACCCTTATTGTACTGATAAAGTAGGTGAGTTTTAGCATGCATAGTTTATAGATTCACAAAAAAGCCCTCCTTTAAAATATTTCTCTTGTGGGACCTCTACAAATGGCTAGAGTCAATAATTTTTTCCTTATTTTCTTCACACATTTTATCAAAATGTCTATTCTCACCTACACTATAATTTAATATCTGCCTTTTTGCACAGTGACAGAGAATTGTTATATTCATAGTGATAATGTGAGAGATAAAACCAACTCTACACTCTTGCTGTTCTGCCAGACCCAATACTCATGGTCATCACTAACACAGCCAAAGAGCTGTAACCTCCCCACCCCCGTCCATGCCTCCTGTGGATCCCAGATTGTTTCCCTGGTCTTCCTTCCTTTCCTTGTTTCTTTGCTCCAGTCCCAAACTCAGCAGATACCTCCTGCTCAGACACAGGTCTTTCCTTCCAGAACATCAGATAGGATGTCAATGGACCTTTTCTACTCTCTCTTCCCCCAGACCCAAATCCTTAGGGTCCTCCCTAGAATTGCAAAAGAACACCAGCTGCAGCCTCCTTTCCTCACTGCCCATTCCTCCTGTGGATCACACAGTCTATTTCCCCTGCCCCCATGTGCTGCCAAGCAGGTCAGTAAAACAGGAGACAAACAGCAAATACATTCTCTGAAAATCCAGAGAAGAAACAGAAACAAAGAAACAAAACACAACCCAATAAAGATAAACCCAGAATTCAACACTTATACTCACTTGAAATCCAGATGCCTAGATACCCATTCAAGACTGGACTGGGAAATTAAATGAGATTAGTAAAAAAAAAAAAAAAAGAACAAAATTATAACAATCAGGGCAACATGTCTCCACCGGAGCCCAGCTAGCAGAGCAGATTCTAAATGCTTCAACATAGCTTAAGCGTAAGAAAAAGACCTTAAACCCAACTATATGAAGATGACAGAGTCCTTAAAGAGGAACTGAATGAATCTCTTAAAGAAATGCAGGAAAACACAGACAAACAATTAGAAGAAGTGAATAAATCCCTTAAAGAAAGCCAATAAAAAAGACAAACAAACAATTGAAGGAAATAAATAAAACTGTTCAAGAAAACACAAACTGGGGAAATTCAGGAAATGAAAAATTTAGGATTATGAACAGGAACTATAGAGGCAAGCTTCACTAACAGAATACAAGAAATAGAAAATATAATCTCAAGCATTGAGGTTTTGATAAAAGAAATGAATATTTTGTCAAAGAAAATTTTAAACTAAAAAAATTCCCAACACAAAATGTCCAAGAAATCTGGGACACTATGAAAAGAACAAGCCTAAAAAAAATAGGAACAGAGGAAGGAGAAAAATACCAGTTCAAAGACCAAAAAAATAAGTTCAACAAAATCACAGAAGAAAACTTTTCCAACCTAAAGAAAGACATGCCTGTAAAAGTACAATAGCTTACAGAACACCAACTAAACTGAACTAGAAAGAAACCCTTGCCACATAATAATTAAAACAATAAACATACAGAATAAGGTAAGAATATTAAAAGGTACAAAGAAAAAAGGCCAAATAACATATAAAGGCAGACCTATCAGAATTACACCTTACTTCCCAATGGAGACCCTAAAAGTCAGAAGAGCCTGAACAGAA
>NW_004949111.1:4384905-4387784 GCF_000317375.1 Microtus ochrogaster
GAGAGTTGGAGATTTCAGTACCCCACTCTCACTAATGGACAGATCATCCAGACAAAAACTAAACAGAGAAATACTGGAACTAATATGTCTTATAAATCAAATGGACCTAAAATATTTACCAAACATTCTACCCAAACACAAAGAATATACGTTTTCCTCAGCTCCCCATGGAACTTCTTCCAAAATGGACCACATAATCAGACACAAGGCAACTGTAAAAATATATAAAATTGAAATAATGTTCTGTATCTTACTAGACCACTATGGATTAAAGTTGTATTTCATCAGCAACAGAAACAACATAAAGCTTATAAACTCATGGAACCCAAACAACTTCCAAGTGAATGAAAATTGAGTCAAGACAGAAATAACGAAAAAAATTAAAGACTTTCTAGAATTCTATTAAAATGAATACACAACATACCTAAAATATGGAACTCAATGAAACTGGTGCAAAGAGAAAATTTCAAAGCACTAAGCACCAAAAAAAACCTTGAGATATCTCGTAACAACTTGTCAGCTTGCCAAATACTCTAGAATAAATAGAAGAATACTAAAGATGAATAGATTGCAAAAAATAAACTGAGAATGTAACCAATAAAAGAGAAAAAGGAAAATATGCAAACAATTAATTAAACAAAGAGTTGGGTCTTTGAGAAAATTCACAAGATAGAGAAACCCTTAACCAAACTAATTAAAATATGGAGAAAGACTACCTAAATTTAAAAAAAAAGAAACAAAAAGGGGCACATAACAGCAAAAACTAAGGTTATCCAGAGATTAATAGATATACTTCAAGAATCCTTATTCCAACAAATTGGAAAATAAAAGAAATGAATAATTTTCTTGATAGATAACACTTAGCAAGTTAAATTAAGATCAGGTAAACAATTTTGATAGACCAATAACACCTAAGGAAATAGAAGCAGTCATTAAGTCTTCCAACCAAAAAGTTCAGAGCCAGGGGTTTTGGGGCAGAATTCTACCAGACTTTCTAAGAAGAACTAATACCAATATTCTTCAAATTATTCCACAAAATAGAAACAGAAGGAACACTGCCAAATTTAATAAGGCCATAGTCACTCTGATACCCAAACCACACAAAGACTCAACAAAAACAAGAATTACACACCAAATTCCATTATGGACATATGGTGCAGGAGAATTGTCTATAATCTGTCAGTCATGTTATAAATAAATGCTGATTGGCCAGGTAGGAAATATAGGCGGAAAAACCACACAGAAAGTAAAAATGATGTGATAAGAACAGGAGAATTCTGGGAAGGAGGAAGTTGATTTCCCCCACTCCTGCCCAGACCACCAAAGCAGCAGGATGTGATCTGCTCCACTGAAAAAGGCACTGAGCCACATGGCTAACAAAGATCAGAGAGATGGGTTGGTCAGGATGTGAGAGCTGGCCAGTGAGAGGCTGGAGCTAATGGGAAAATAAGCTTATAATTTATGGAGACCTATGTGAGCTTTTCTTTGGGGCTAAACAGCTGGGGGGTACCGGGCAAAATAGAAACACCAACAAACAAGCAGGCCTGACCGTTCATGTTATAGACATAGATGCAAAAATAATAGAATACTTGAAAACTGATTTCAAGAATACAGCTAAAGACTATCCACCATGATCAAGTAGGCTTCATCCCAGAGATCCAAGGATGGTTCAACATAGAAACATCAGTAAATGTAATCCACTATATAAATAAACCAAAAGAAAAAAAAAACACTGAGCATCTTATTGGATATCAAAAAATTATTTATCAAAATGCAATACCCCTTCATGATAATATTCCTAGAGATATTACAGATACAAGGGACATATCTATACATAGTAAAGGCAACTTACAGTAAGCATATAGCCAACATCAACATCAACATCAACTTAAATGGAGAGAATTTAGTAGAATTGCTTTGAAAATCAGGAACAAGACAAGGCTATACATTTTATCCATATTTATTCAGTATAGTACTTGAAGTTCTAGCTAAAGCAATAAGAGAACTAAAAGAAATCAAGAGGATACAAATTAGAAACGAAGAAGTCAAACTATCGTTATTTGAAGATGATATGATAGGATACATAAGTGATCCCAAAATTTTATCAGAGATCTCCTACAGCTGATTAAACCCTTTCAGCAAACTGTCTGGATACAAGATTAACTAAAAATAATCAGTAACCTTCTGTATACAAATGACAAATTGTCTGAGAAAGAAATCAGGAACACAACATGTTTCACAATCACCTTAAAGAATATGAAATATCTTAGGGTAACTCTAACCAAGCAAGGAAAAGACTTGTGCTTTGAAAACTTCAAGTCTTTGAAGAAAGAAATTAGAGAAAATATAAGAAGATTGAAAGATCTCCTATACTCATGGATCTGTAGGCTTAATATAGTAAAAATAGTCAGTCTATCGAAAGTAATCTCCAGATTCAATGTCTTTCCCACTGAAATTTCAAAACAATTCTTAACAATCCTTGAAAGGACAATTTTTTTTTGCCCTCAAGGTCTTTATTAGTTAAAAGAAATTTTTAAAACTCCCTATGCTGAAATTACACTTTACTCAATAACCACATATTGAATGCTTTAATATAAGATACTTGTCTAGGTAGGAGAATATCAGCATAATATGTAATAGTCATTGCTCACTACTTAAATTCATTTTTTCAGTGTTTTTTTTGCACCCACCCACTGAGACAGTGGGGCTGATATTGGGAGCTCACCAAGGCCAGCAGGACTGTGACTGAAAACCATGGGATAAAACTGGACTCTCTGAGCATAGTGAACAATGAGGGCTTATGAGAAGCCAAGGACAATGGCTCGGGGTTTTGATCCTACTACATGTCTGGCTTTGTGGGAGCCTAGCCAGTTTGGATG
>NW_004949111.1:4389548-4392160 GCF_000317375.1 Microtus ochrogaster
GGTATATTTATTCAATGAAGTTATTATTCAGCTGCTTAAAAAATTACATGATGAAATTTGTAGGGAAATGAAAACAAGTAGAAAAAAATTAGCCTGAGTAAAGTATCCCAGACCCAGAAAGACAAATATGTTTTTTTTTTGTTGTTGTTGTTGTTTTTTCGAGACAGGGTTTCTCTGTAGCTTTGGAGCCTGTCCTGGAACTAGCTCTGTAGACCAGGCTGGTCTCGAACTCACAGAAAGACAAATATGTGTTCACTTATAAATGGACATTAACTGTGAAGTAAAGAATAACTATGTTATAATCCACAGGCATAGCGGAGGGCTGGGGAAAGAGAATACTTGGATCTCTATGGGAAAGGGAAATAGAAAAGATTTTTTTTCAGTGGACTGAAAGTCAGTAAGAATGGGAGTGGAAGAGGTCAGCTGGGCACAGAATGGATGAAGGGAGAGAGTATGGGGAGAGATGGCTGGAATTGGGGGTCATTTGAGGGAGCAGTATGGAAACCTCATGCAGTGGAAACTTTCTGAAATCTTTGAGGGTGACCCAAGTGAGGACTGCTAAGAGTGGAAAATAAAGAGTCCATACTGGCCATCTTCTGTAACTAGTCAAGGCTCCCAGTGGTGGGCTGGGGTTACATTTGGTGGAATTGTTGCTTTAGGGTGTCCTGTAGAGATCCCTAAACAACCCAGGCTAATGCTAGTATGGAGAGACACTCCTCAAAATTTGACAGTGGGGTTCCATTGCTGGGGACAACATCCACAGAGTTCACTGAATGTAGAGAGGTCAAGCTGATGCCTATATGATGCCTTCATTCTTATGTTCTAATCCCTTTGATGCTGGAAGGTACTCTGAAGGCTACTGAAAGAGAAACTTGGACATCAAACCCACCACAAAACCTTTGACCTACAATCTGTTTTGCCTGGAAGATGTTCTGGGGACATGATGGCACAGAACTTGTGGAAGTTGTCAACCAATGTCTGGTTTAACTTAAGGCTCAGGCTATGAGAGAGATCCCATGCCTAACACTGCCTTGATAGCCAAGATCAGAGACTGGATAGTCCAGAGACCTAGTGTAGAACAAACCACAACAGGAAAAATAAAATTCAATTGTAGTAGGGAGGCCACTTGTTTGTTTCCCAGCTGCCTAGACTCCCAAAATAACCACACAGAAACTGTATTAATTAAATCACTGCTTGGCTAATTACTAATAGCTAGCTAGCTATTACATCTAGAATTAACCCATCTCCATTATTTTATATTTTACCATGAGTCTCATGGCCTACTGGCAATGTTTCAGAATGTCTGTCTCTGGCAGTGACTCTATGGCTTCTCTAAACTACGCCTTCCTTCTGCCAGCATTCAGTTTAGTTTTCTCTGCCCAGCTATATTCTTTTGCCATATCACAGTCCCAAAAGAGCTTCTTTATTAACCAATGTTATTCACAGCATACAAAGGGGAATCCCATATCACCTTCTATTTCTGTTTAAATAAAAAGGATGGTTTTAACTTTAACATAGTAAAAATACATATAACAAAACAGGCATCAAGCAAGAATTACAGTTACAATATTTACATCTACTTTCTATCTATTCTTCAATTCCATCAAAGACTCTAGAAGGATATACTATTACCTAAATAAACAGGAAGTATATTGTAAGCAATTTTCAAAACTCTAGAATTGACAGACATCTCACTGCCTGTACAGTCACCCAAAGTTCTTCTGTATCATTGGGGTATCCATCTTCAGCCTACAGGTCCATAGTATCCAGCAGACATTTTCATAAACCAGGAAATTTCAAAGACAGTTCTGCCTTTATTGGAAGTTTGTCAGTCTGCCAGACATTCTGCAGGACACAGAAGAAAGCCACTTCTGTGTCCTGCAGAATATCTGGCAGTCTCTTTCATGAAACAGGAACCCTGAACGACCATCTCACCTTTCGGCAGGTTTAGCAGTAATTTCTCTGTGGGTCCTGCAAGTCCAGTTTATACAGCATAGCATCAAGCAGTCCAGGCAAGAGCTGTTTCTTACCCAAATGGCTAACCAATGCCATAAGAAGCTTTTTTGATGCCCATCATCCTCTTGAAGTAGCCAGGAGCACATGTATCTCAATGTCATGAAAAGTCCTAAGTTCTTAAACATCTTAAATGCCATATTTTGAAAGTCTTTGAAAGATTTGAAAAATCCCTATCTATCTGAAATATATATCTATACGTTTAGAATACCTATCATGACTATAAGTTTGAATATTATAGATGACTATATATTAATCTATATTTCTCAATTTTATATTACATTTTTAAAATGAGCTGCACAAACATAATACCTCAATCAAGAACAGAAATAGACATATAACAAAATTGACCTAAACTTTGTACTAATAAACCAAGATCCATACCAATGCAAATCTCTATAGCATATCCCCCTTTAAATGTAAACAAACATTTATAAACAATATTTGGGAATATGAGCCATACTTCCCTCCAAACTGCTTCCTGATTTTTGTTGGGTGAAGCATTTTCTTTTGGGGGGTTTCACAGAGAACTTTCGGGTAGTCTTGGTCCATCAAACCACATTAGTCTGGAAGGATTTCACAGGTTCTCATCCTCTGTG
>NW_004949111.1:4406218-4411626 GCF_000317375.1 Microtus ochrogaster
ATATATATATATATATATATATATATATGTTTTTAATAAGTGCACTTAAGTTCTAATATGATCTCTATTCTACAGTTGTTATGTTTTCAACTTCCCCAAGTATAAATTGAAGTGGAGTTTGTGTTTATCATTGCTGAGATAAGCTTGGTGAACAAATTAATTTACGGAGGATACTTATAGGACCATGTATGAACATTACTTCAAGGACCATTGATAACTCCAAAGTAGTTGTGTCTCCGAAAAGGTCCACTCCAGAGTAGGTGATAATTTACAAAAAAAAAAAAATGTATCACTGGAGTCCACCTCTGAGTCAGCCTTGTATTTCCTAATTATCACTGTGTGCAACCACATGTAGCTCAGGCACAGCAGAAAATGGTAGGTGGAATAAGGGTCTGGTAATCTTCACCCAGTCTTTCAAGGCATCATTAGTAGTCTTATTACTATTGCTGTAGATATACCTATCACTGTATTATTTTACTTATCTCATTGTCAAGTTTGTATTGACAGTATATTCTATAGAACATCATAGAAATATCCTTGATGGCCTATGATCATGTAAGTCTTAGAATAAAAAGATGAAGTATAATGGAGGAGGGAATTACTTTGGCTTACAGTTTAAGAAAGTTCAATCTGTAATCAGTTGGATTTATAATATTAAGTATGTAGTAACGCAAAGCATCATGTCAACAGAAATTTGTGGCAGAAATAATTTCACTCAAACAGGAAAACCAGAGACACAAGAGAGAGAGAGAGATAGGAGAGACAACAACAGAGAGACAGGGATAAAGAGAGACAGAGAGACAAACAGAAGCACACAGACAGAAACAGAAGTAGAGAGAGACAGAAGAGACAGAAAGATTAAGGAAAATGTATAAATTAGGTATAATATTCAAAGACACACCCCAGTGAAATACTTGATCAATCTAACCTTTATTTTTAAAACGTCTAACCAAGTTCCAAAACAGCAGATCAGCTATTAAACAAGAGTTGAAAATATGAATATGTGAATGGCATTTTAGACTTACACCTTAACAATGGCCATGTAGTACTTGGGAGTAGTGATAAAGTGCTCATTTATGGGGTCCTGGTATTTGCCCTGACATAGTTTATTTTTATGTCATTTCTTCTTCACAATCTCAGCTTTCCCCAGAACCCAACTTTATATTAGCTACTGATACCTTTCTCAGATACCCAAAAGGCCTTGATGGGGATATCTTAGACCTACCTAAACCTGTATTTAAAACATCAAACAACTTCTGCTCTCTTAGAATTTTGCTTCCTGTTACAACTGGGTTCCATAAGAGATAGGAGACATCTGTTTCTTCTTCATTCACGTATTCTTTCTCTGACATCTATAATGAAATATTTTACAGCAGATAATTAGTGGCTTATATTTTGTTCTATAATTATGATGGCAGGTGAACCAATAAGATATATTCAAGGGATTCAATATCTATTGAGGGAGGATTCTTCACAGATGGTGCCCTCTGTGCACTATCATGTGATAGAGGTATGCTAAGTGTGATAAGCATGCTAGGGCCTATTTCAGAGAGTGAGATACCCATGTGAGACCTCCACGCTCATGTCCTAGCTACCTTCAAAATACTAACACATTGGAAATTAAGTCTGAAATATAAATTTTATAGCACATACATTCAGATTCCAATATACTCCCAGTAATTTTAGGCTTGTTTTGCTTCATTTAACTTTCTCACTCATGTACTTTGCTTAAGAGCTACATAGGTCACAGATCTGTTGTCTTCAGGGACAATTACCCTACAGATTTCCTCTAGTTTTCAGAGAATATTTTTTGTTTTGAGTTAGAAGTTTTACATTATGTCACCTGCGTTCTTCCAAATCTGTATTATCTACATCCATAAATATTTTGTAAAGCTCTCAACTTTTAAAGGCAAAATCCCATCAAAGACTTTTTCAAACTTTTCCCCTGCTATTTAACTCATTTGAGCTTGTTAGGAGATTCTAGCTGAAGAGTGCAACGACTTGTATACATTTGACCAAAGGAGAGTCCTCTATCTTAGAAAGAAATGCTATGTGTGCAGCTTCAGGAGATACACACATAGAATGATGAAGGAGGAAGTACACTTGCCTACCTAGTCAAATAAACTGAATTACAATCATGGTCATCTTATCACATCACAGCTTAATTACACTCAGGTCCAATTTTACTCTTGCATTGATGCAATTATCACTGAATACTTTTCAGGGGAAAACAAATTGTGGAATTGCCTTACACTCTTCTTCATTTTGCATGGTCCTGTTAACCCATATGCAACTACTGTGAGAACTAACAGCCCTTAAAGTATATGTTTAATTTATACCTCATTCCTTGTGAGGACATTTGCTATACACACCAGTAGTTTCAGTGCCTATACACTGACAAAAATAGTCTCAATACTGTATAAGGCCTCCTCTTCTAAAAGCCAGTGTTGCAACCAGAATGCAGGTTTCCCAAGCTCTAAGTCTTAAGTAACAGTAGTGGCAAATGAGATGACAGCAATGACTACAGCAAGATTTTCTCTCCACCACTCTCCTTATGATCCTATAACTACTCTTAACAACCATCCTACTGTGACCTATCAGCCTAACATCAGTGTGAAGATTACCCACTTTCCATACATCTTCCCTTTCTTCTGGCATTAGAGGAAGCAAATAACACATGGTCTTACTAGAAACAAAAAAGTGCCCTCAGGACTGTTAGAGAATATTTTTGGTTCTATAAAACATTTACAAGATAGGTGAGGGTAGAGCAGCAATTTTGTAATGCCATGATACTGTTGAACTAGAAATACGAATTATAGAGGAAATACAAATTATAGAGGAAAGAAATGAAACATAAGTGACCATAAAAATCTGTATCTGCTTACATTTGGTTTTCTATTTTACCACAGAAAAGTAATAGTTCTCTTAAGAATTGTTAATACAGTTGCCAGGCAATGTATAGTTAAGATAATTATAATAAGACAGGCCTACAAGATAAATGAGAAAAATACTGCGTACATCTTTCAGCAAAGGATGGATACTGGATGAATAAAAATGGACTGTGGAAGATTTCTGATAGACTATCATATTTGAATGCAACAAGGACAAAAACTATTCACAAGATAAGGAAAATGGGAAATACAGGTTAAATAATATCACACTGATGTTTAAGACCATTTCTGCTGGTAATAAAGCTGCTAAATCTGGAAAGAGGTGATGGGCATAGAAGACTATATGGTTCACAAAAGGATGGTGTTATTAGGCATATTAGGCATAAGAAATCATAGAAATCCTTAGGATAAATATCAGGAAGAATGTGAAAATGGAATAATAATCATAGGTTACATTTTTTCATTATACAAATTTATACTTATTTTGTAGAACAATAAAATAAATTTCCCATGCATGATTTTATCCATTTTAATGTTAAGCACTTAAAAATTAATGGATAATAAAACCCACTGATGAACTATTTTAATAAACTTTCATTTAGTCACTACTACTAGTAAGTGATAAACATCAAAATATTGGGCATAATGATATTTACCTGGAATGTTTTTAGTCCTGAGGCTAAGGCAGAAGGATCCCAAGTTTAAAAGCAGCCTGAGATACACAGAGGTTTCCCACTAACTTTTGAAATCATTTCAAAAAGGCAGTAACAAAAGAAAAAAAAGTCATAACTCCTCTTTACTGTGTATATATGTAAAATGACAAGTTACTGTATCCCATAATAAAAACTTTAGGTTATTTATTATGTGGAAAAGTGCTAATAAAATCTATGAATATTGTTATTTGATTAACAAATTCAGGGTTTTTCAATGTTTTTATATTTCATAAAAATCTTTTATAAAATTAATCAGAGTTTTTTAAGGAACAAAAATATTGGTGACAAGTATAAAACAATCATTTAAAATTAGTTTTATAATCCATACTTTTCAGAGTAATGATTACTATTTTACTAAATTATAGACATGAAGTAAACCAAACTAACTGTAGAAGGCAATACCAAAGCAATATACCAAAATAATTTCAGCAAGCTATTTTCCAATCAGATTATGTCCTTATCACATTATGTTCTTATTTAAGAAGAACTTACATGAGAAGATAATTTAATGAATGGTACAACATTGTCTCATTAACTATAATCCAAAGAATGAAATAAATTTGTTCTTTATTGCTTTTGTAGGGAACCTGGATTCAGCTCCCAGCATTTGTAACAGGTGGCTCAGTACTACTGTACCTCCAGGATCTGGAGATCTATCATTCTCATTTGGTATCCATGAGCACCAGGATGTATGTGTGTATGTATGTATGTGTGTGTGTGTATGTGTGTGTATGTGTATGTATATACATATACATACACACATATATGTATGTATATATGCTGTGGGACAATGGCGTGTACCATGTCAATTATATTTTAAATAAATGCTGATTGGTCAAAAGCCAGGCAGAAGTTTAGGCGGGTGATGAAGCAGAAAGTAGAGGTGGGGCAATGAGAATTCTGGGAAGAGGGAAGCTTAGTCTGCAGTCCTGACCCAGCCACAGAAGTAAGATGTGACTGCCTCGCCAAAGAAGGTACCGAGCCACGTGGATAACATAGACAAGAATAATGGGCTAATATAAGCTATAAGAGTTAATAATAAGCCTGAGCTAATGGGCCAATCAGTTTATAATAGATGTAGACCTCTATGTGATTTCTTTGGGACTTAACGACTCCAAAGAATAGGGCAGGACAGAAACCCTGACATGTGTGTGTGTGTGTATCACATAATTTCATGCATATATTAAATGAAGTAGGTAATAAATTAATGTTTTTAGCTTAGGATATATATATAGATAGATAGATAGATAGATAGATAGATAGATAGATAGATAGATAGATAGACAGACAGACAGACAGACAGACAGACAGACAGATAGATAGATAGATAGATAGATAGATACAGACACGTGGATCAATGCAATCAAACTGAAGACCCTGATATTAATCCACATACCTATGAACACCTGATTTTTCACAAAGAAACCAAAATTGTACAATGGAAAAAAGAAAGCATCTTAAATAAATGGTGCTGCCATAACTGGGTGTTGATATGTAGAAAAATGCAAATAGATCCATATCTATCCCCATGCACAAAACTCAATTCCAAATGAATCAAAGACCTCAACATATCCAGTTACACTGAATCTGATAGTAGAGAATGTGGGAAGTAATCTTGAATTCATGAGCACAGAAGGCCACTCCCTAAAAATAACAATAATAGCACAGAAACTGAGAACAATTATTAATAAAGTGACCTTCTGAAACTCAGAAGCTTCTGTACAGCAAAGGACATGGTAAATAGGACAAAACAACAGCCTACAGAATGAGAAAAGACCACTGCCAAGCCCTTATCTGACAGAAA
>NW_004949111.1:4416401-4430614 GCF_000317375.1 Microtus ochrogaster
AGCAGCTGTTGCTCCTTCCTCAGCATTCAAACAATTCAAAGAGAGCATAATAGCATACAGTATCAAAATTCTCTGTGTATTTTACATCTTTGTATGCTTTATTTGAACCTCTATTTTGTTTATTTTTACTTTTAACTTTTTGAGTGTATATCTTTGACCTGGACTAACTCTGTAGACCAGGCTGTCCTTGAACTCTCAGAGATCCTCCTGTCTCTGCCTCCCAGGCATTGGGATTAAAGGCCTGTGCTACCACACCTTGAAGTCACAGAGGTCAATCTCCCCCTGCCTCCCAAGTGTTGGGATTAAAATTGTGTACTACCACACACAACAACTCTCTTCCTTTTTTTTTTTACTTTTAAGAACTTTTAACTTTTAGCTTGGACATATTTCTAACACACTGTAAACCATTTAGAAATTTTCTTTGTCTTTGAATCTCTCTTTACTGTATATCTCTCGTTTTTTGATCACATGAGTCTTTAATTTACCAAGCAATATTGGTAGGACTAAAGCCGTGGCTTTGCCGGCGAGATGTAGCCCATTCCTTTGCTTTTTGCCATTTCAACCTTGTGGCTGAGGTACCGGCCGGAGCCGCATTCAGTGTCAAAAGTCTACAGTGTTTCAAGGTCCTTGCCATCAAACAAGCTGTAACAGACAACACTCAAGTCCTTTCTCTGTAGCTGGCCCTCCTGCCTTAAACAGTCAGGGTTTGCCCTGCCAGGACGGCCCAGAAAGCCAGCATTTTAAAACAACACAGGTTTTTTTTTTCCTGCTACTGCTGAAAACAAGCATTTAGTCAGCTTTTATCAACACCATTTAAATGTTTCATGGAAGGACCTCTTAAGAGCTACAGGGTTTTGCATCTAAAGCTGAGTCAGGAAGCCTCCCTTAGATGAGAGCGCTTGCTTGCTTCTAGCAAGCAGAGCAGACCCGAAAAATCGCTGGTACCACATGGGGCACCATTCTGTAGTAATATGAGTGGTGGGGATGCGTCCCCAGCACCCCGGCTGCGTGGCTAGCTTATGCCCCGAAATAACAACACACAAATTGTATTCATTTAAACATTGCTTGGCCCATTTTTATCTAGCCTCTTCTAGCCTAACTCTCGCACCTGGACTAGCCCATTTCTAATAATCTGCTGTAGCCCACGAGGTGGCTTACCAAGGAGATTCTAGCCTACGTCCATCCTGGGTCGGAGCTTCATCGTGTGCGTCTGCTCGGGAGAGGGGAGCATGGCATCTCTGCTTCTGAGAGCAGAGCTGTCGATTCTGAGCTCACTTCCTCTTCCTCCCAGGATTCTGTTCTGTTTACTCCACCCACCTATGTTTTAACGTATGAGGCCAAGCAGTTTCTTTATTATAATTAACCAATGACCTTCCTCCATCATCAATCTACCTCAAGATCCAGCAATACCACTCTTTGGCAGATACCCAAAGGATACATGATGTGGGATTCCCCTTTGTTTGCTATGAATGTGTTTTATTACCATTTGTTAATAAAAATTCTGCTTTGGCCTATGGAAAGGCAAAATATAGTTAGGAGGGAAAACTAAACTTAATGCAGGGAGAAACAAGGCAGAGTCAGGTAGAGGTCATATAGCTCCCTCAAAAGCAAGATGTGAGGTAACAAACCACAAGTTTCATTGCAAAATGTAAAGTTCTAGAAATGGGTTAATTGAAGATGTAAGAGCTAGCTAGGAATATACTTGAGATGTTGGTCAATCAATGTTGTAATTAATATAGTTTTGTATGATTATTTGGGTCTGGGTGGCCAGGAAATGAAAGTGTACTCTTCATTTATGTAATGACTCCCGATGTTTGGCAATGCACATCCATGTAAAGCCTAAGAAAGTTTTAAAAAAGAGCTTCTAGACACACAAAAATGGGAGACAGTAGGAGCTTCTTGGTAGCTGTATTTTTTTCAGATAGGACTGTTTGCTGGCCAGAAGCAGAGGTATTGTTTCTTTAAGAGATGGCTTCCAGGTTTGTACTGGCAGCAGAAATGGCTCGGATTCTTTCAGGAGGTCCTGCTACAGAGCACAAAAATGGGGTAGTGTTGTTTAATGGTGACATAGACCCACTGAGTCCCTGGAGCTGGGGCGGTGAGTGTGGCCCACAGAGGTGGTAAACATACCTCTTCCATGTTGGATGGGGCAGAGGCAACAGGCAAACTGCAGCTGTTTGTCCTGCTATTA
The DNA here is from genome assembly GCF_000317375.1 of Microtus ochrogaster. NCBI lineage: Eukaryota > Metazoa > Chordata > Mammalia > Rodentia > Cricetidae > Microtus > Microtus ochrogaster. The sequence goes on from NW_004949111.1 coordinate 4,418,593, forward strand.
ATGCCTACTTAACATTTAAAAAGACTCTCCTGGTCAGAAAATGATTACAGATACACAATAAGACAGATTTAGACTAAAAAACCTCTGAATGCGTCACAGTTTTGGATAAATGTACATGGGCTTAGGAGAGAGAAGAGAGAGTACATAAAGTCATAGATTAAAGGAGTAAAAATAATAAAATAAAATTTAAAAAGTAATAGAGTAAAAAATAAGCTACATAAAGATGAAATATACACAGAGTCTGGGTTATGTGTATTCTTCAGATTTTTGACTGTTAATGGGTTAACTGCTGAAAAAACATTTGATTCTGGGATTGCCAAGCTAAACCAACATATGTATTTTAAAAGTATCTTGTCTTCAAAATTTGAGTCTAAGGATATGTTACTTTGGAAAAGAGGTTCTGCTTTTATTTCCTGAGAAGATAAGAACATGTAGATTCCTTCCAGGCTAATGTGGTTTGGTGGAACAAGACCACTTGAGAATTCTCTGCTTAAAAATACTTCACTAAACAAACATCAGGACACAGTTTGGTGAAAACGATGCCCAAATTCTCAAAATGATTACTTAAAATGTTTGTTTTCATTTAAAGGGAATTGATTATAAGTGGTTAATGGTCACAGTCAATCTCTTTCTATAAAAATGGGGGGGTATAATATAGAAATGAATACTTTACAGTTGTATGTATTTTGGTTTATTGATACAAATTTAAGGTCAATTTTTCTGTTGGTATATTTCTACTCTTGTTTAAGGCATTATGCTCATATAGCTAATTTAAAAATGTAATATCTAATTAGAAAATATAGATTAATAGTCATTTATAATAGTCAAACTTGTAGTTATGTTAGGTTTTCTAGATATACACAGATATAATTCAGTTAGATAAATAATCTTCAACACTTCAAATACCTACAGAATATGACATTTAAAAGGTTTTAAGAACTAAGAGATTTCTCAACAGTGAGACATATCTGCTTCTGGCAGCACCAATTACTTCAGAGAGGTTGATAGGCATTGAAGAAACTCGTTATGGAATTTGCCTTCATTGTGACAAGCTAGCCTTCTTGGCAAGAAACTGCTCTTGCCAGAACTGTTTGACAGTATGCTGTATAAGCTGGACATGTAGGACCCTCAGAAAAATGACTGCTGAACTTGTCAAAAGAAGGTGAGAAAGTCATTCAGGGTTCCTGCTTCGTAGAAGTGTCTGCCAGACATTTTGCAGGACACAGAAGAAAGTGACAAACTGAAAATAGAGGCAGAAATGTCTTTGAAATTTACTGCTTCATGGAAAAGTCTGCCAGATACTGTAGACCTGTAGGCTGAAGATGGATGCCCCAACATTCCAGAAGAACTTTGAGTGACTGTCCAGGCAACAAGATGTCTCTGTCAATTCTAGAGTTTTAGAAGTTGCTTATAATGCAACTCCTGTTTATTTAGACAATATTATATCCTTTAGGTGTCTTTGATGGAGTTGAAGACAGATAGTTATAGTTTTCCTTGACTATGATAAAAGACAAATTAGATATGAAACTTTAGACTCATAAGGATAAAATGGATGACAATATTTTTAGTTTTGTCAGATACAAATAGTCTAAATAAAATTGTATTTAATTGTAAAATAACTATAATTCTTGCTTGATAACTGCTTTGCTATATGTAATTTTACTATGTTAAAGTTAATGCCTTCCTTTTTATTTAGACATAAAAGGAGAGGTGATGTGGGAATCCTCTCTATATGCTATGGATGTGTTTTATTACCATTGATTAATAAAGAAGCTGCTTTGGCCTATGGAAGGCAGAATATAGCTAAGTGGGAAAACTAAACTGAATGCAGAAAGAAACAAAGCAGAAGCAGGTAGATGCCATGTAGCTGCCTGTGAAGCAAGATGTGAAGTAAAAAACCACAAACCTTGTGATAAAATATAAAATAGTAAAAATGGGTTAATATAAGATTTAAGAGTTAATAAGCCTGACCTAATAGGCCAAAGAGTATGTAATTAATATTAAGCCTCAGAGTATTTTGTTAAAAGGCATTGGAACCAGGTGGGTGAAGAAAACCCCGTTCAGGGGGACTCGCGGGATGGAGAATATCTGTAGCTACAGATGCACAATCATACCACAAAGACACTGGCTCAACTATGTTCATAGCAGTAGTTTTTGTAATACCCAGAACTGGAAACAGCCTAGTTTCCCTTCAACTGAAAAATGGATAAAGAAAATGTGGTATATTTACACAGTGGATTATTACTCAACAGTCAAAAACAATGACAACTTGAAATTTTTAGGCAAATAAATAGAAAAAACTATCCTGAATGATCTAACCCAGACCCAGAAAGACAAACATGGCATGTACTCACTCATAAGCGATATTAGATGTAATAGGAAAGAATAACCAGGCTACAATCCACAACCCTAGAGAATCTAGATAAAAAGTGGGGCCCTAAGAGAGACACACATGGAGGACCCCAGGAAAGGGAAATAGTTAAGATCTCCTTGACAAACTAGGAAAGAGACTAGAAGGAAAGGGATCAGGGACATAGAAACATGAGGACTTGGAATGACAAAGTTAGAAGAGGGTTGGAGAGAAAAGCAATGAAAGAGATATCTTGATAAGGAGCCATTGAGGGGTTAGTAACCAGGTTCTAGGGAAATTCCCAGGAATCCACAAGGATGATCCCAGCTAAGACTCCTAATAAAAGTGGAGAAGGTGCCTGAACTGTGCCTTCACCTATAATCAGATTAGTGACTACCTTAATTGTTGTCATAGAACCTACATCCAGTAGCTGATGAAAGCAGATGCAGTGATCTGCAGGCAAGCACTGGGCTGAGCTCCTGGAACTTAATTGAAGAGAGCATGAAGGGATCATATGAGCAAGGGGGTCAAGATCATGATTGGGAAAACCACAGAGACAGCTTGCCCCACCTAGTGGGAGCTCAGAGACCCTAGACTGACATCTGGGGATCCTGCATGGGACTGAACTAAGACCTGTGAATGGGAGTGACAGTTATGTGACTTGATCTGTTGGGGGGCTCTGGCAGTGGGACCAGGTCTTATCCTGGGTACAGGGGCTGGCTTTTTGGAGTCCATTCTCTATAAAGGGATACCTTGCTGAGCCTTGAAACAGGGGGAGGGGCTTAATCCTGCCTCAAAGTGGTTTACCAGACTTTTTTGACTCCCCAAGGGATGCCTTACCTCCTCTGAGGAGTGGATGGTTGTTGGGATTGGAGGAGGTAGAGAGCAGGACAAAAGAAGAGAGGGAGAAATGGGGCTAGTATGTAAAATTTTTAAAAATCCATATTTTTAAAAAAATAATATTTTTAAATATAGATATGTATTCATATACACATATAGGGATACATTTTCATCCCTACAATTTATGGCTATATTAAAAAAAGACTAGGAGAGAATTAATAAGCTATATGTTATAAAATCTGTATTTCTGTTATATATATAAAAATCAGTTTTCTCTGAAATTCTTTCCAACTGAATATCATTTTGTGACTCAAATAATGATTCTGTACTTATAAAATGTGTGTGAAATTTACAATGAAAAGAACCTTCCTACCTTTGATTGCTTCCCCAATCCACTCCTTGTTCATTTATATTCAGAAAAAGACAGGTCTCCCGTAGTTATCAACAAAATATGGAATACCAAGTTGCAGTAAAACTAAGCACTTTTACTTGTATTAAGGCTGGACAAGGCAACGCAGTGTGAGGAAAAGTGTCCCAACAGCTAGCAACAGACTGTTAGGTGTCCCATAAGAAGACCAAACTATAACTGGGACATATATGCAGAGGGTCTAGGTCAGTTCCGTGCAGGCTCTGTGCTTGTTTGTTCAGTCTGTGTGAGCTCCTTGAACCCAGGTTAGTTGATTTTGTGGTTTTTTCTTGTGATGTCCTTGACCCCTCCAGCTCCTACAGTCTTTTCTCCCTTTCTTCAACAGTATTCTAGGAACTCAGCCTAATGTTTGGCTATGGGTATCCACATCTGTTTCTATCAGTTGCTTGATAAAGCCAGTTGGGGTATACACCAAACATGTTTGTCTTTCTGGGTTTATATTACCCCACTCTGAGCTTTTATTTTCTAGTTTAATCTATTTGCCTGCAAATTCATGATGTCATTTTCTTTAACAGCTGAGTAATACTTCAGTGTATAAATGTTCATTTCCTTTATCTATTGTTTGGTTGAGGGATATCCATTGTTTTGGTTGAGCAAGTGTCCTTGTGGTATAACTGAACATATTTTGTTTACATGCTCAGGAGAGGTATTACTTGGTCTTGAGGTAGATCAATTCCTAATTTTCTGAGAAGCCACCATACTGACTTCCAAAATGGCTGTACAAGTTTGTACTCTGATCAACAATGGAGGAGTGTTCCCCTTGCTCCACACGCTCTCCAGCATGCTTGTGATTCTTATCTTTGCCACTCTGGCAAATATAAGATGGAATCTCAGAGTTGTTTTAATTTGCTTTTCCCTGATGGCTAAGGATGTTGAATATTTCTCTGTTTCTCAGCCATTTGAGATCTTCTATTTAGAATTTTCTGTTTGTACTCAATTTCAGTTGGATTATTTGGTTATTCAATGTCTAGTTTCTTGAATTCTTTATATTTTTTGGAAATGAACCCTCTGTCAGATATAGGATTGGTGAAGATCTTTTCCCAATCTGTAGTCTGCCATTTTGTCCTATTAACAATGCCCTTTGCTTTACAGAACATTTTAGTTTCATGTGGCCCTATTTATTAATTGTTAATCTTAGTGACTGCATTATTCATTTTCTGTTCACAAAGTTGTCTCTTTGACATATGTTCAAGGATGTTCCCTACTTTCTCTTCCCATGGGGAGTCAACAAAGTCTAGCACATTGCTTTGAGACAGGACTGAGGCCCTCCCCACTATATCTAGGCTGAGCAAGGTATCCTTCCAGAGAGAATGGATTCCAAAAAGCCAGTACAAGCAGCAGGGACTAATCCTGGTCACACTGCCAGTGGCCCTGCAGTCTGCTCCAGCGATACAATTGTCACCCACATCCAGAAGGTCAAACTTGGTCAAATCCTGGTTTCTTCCCTGTCTGGCTATAGTTGGTAAGCTCCCATTAGCTCAGGCAAGCTGTTTGATCACTCTTCAACTGGTATTTGGGAACACATCCCAGTGCTCTGCTATGGGTCTTTGGCCCTGTCTCCATCAGTTGCTGGATGAAGGTTCTATGGAAGGAAATAGACATTTAAGATATTCATCAGTCTGACTACAGTGCAAGGCCAGTTCAGGCACCCTCTCCTCTATTGCTTAGAGTCTTAGCTGGGGTCATCCCTGTGGATTCCTGGAAATTTCTCTAGTGCCAGGTTTCTTGCTGGCCCCATAATGACTCCCTCAGAGAATTCTCAACAGAAGAATTTCAAATGGCTGAAAGATACTTAAGGAAATGTTCAACATCCTTAGCCATCAGGGAAATGCAAATCAAAATTACTCTGAGATACCATCTTACACCTGTCAGTATGACTAAGATCTAAAACACCAATAATAGCTTATGCCGGAGAGGATGTGGTGTAAGAGGAACACTCCTCCATTGCTGATGGGAATACAAATTTGTATAACCACTCTGGAAATCAGTATGGTCGTTTCTCAGAAAATTGGGAATCAACCCACCATAAAACCCAGCAATACCACTCTTAGGCAATTCCCAAAGGATGTTCCACCATACTACAAGGACATTTGTTAAACTATATTTATAGAAGTATTATTTGTAATAGTCAGAACCTGGAAACTACCTAGATGCCCCACAACTGAAGAATGGATAAAGAAAATGTGGTACATTTATACAACAGAGTACTACTCAATGGTAAAAAAAAAAAAACAATGCAAATGGATGGAACTAGAAGAAACCATCCTGAGTGAGGTAATCCAGACCCAGAAAGATGAGCATGGTATGTACCCACTCATAGGTGAATACTATCTATAAAGGATAGGGCGCCTATAGTCCATGACCCCAGAGAAGGTAAGTAACAAAGAAAACCCTGTGAGAAAAGTACATAGATCCCTTGGGGAAGAGGAAATAGACAAGATCTGAGAAAATTGGGAGTATGGGGGTGGAGAGAGAAAGAAAGGCAGAAGGGGAGGAGGAGGGAAGAAGGGGTAAGGGAGAGAGACATGGGAGGGAAGAAGGATCAGTATGGTAGAGATTGGGGAAGAACAGAGGCAGAAAACAAGGATGTGTGAATATTTTATTGAATTTTTTGCATCAAAGTTCATGAAGGAAATTGGTGTCTAATTCTCTTTCATTGTTGAGTTTTTGTGTTGTTTGGGTATTAGGGTGACTATAACCTCATAAAAAGAATTTGGCACAGCATTCTTTTTTTTCTATTTTGAAAAATAATTTGAACAGTATTTGTATTTCCTCTTCTTTGTATGTCTGGTAGAATTCTGTTCTAAAACCATCTGGCTCTGGCCTGTGGCTTTTTTAAATTTTTTTTTTTGGTTGGGAGAATTTTAATTACACTACCTATTTCCCTAGGGGTTATGGATGTGTTTAAATCGTTTATTTTATCTGATTTTAACTTCAGTAGGTCATACATATAACTTGAGGAGTACTGGCATTAACTCTTCTTTGAAAGTCTGGTACAATTCTTTACTAAAATTACCTGTCCCTGGGCTTTTTTTGGTTGGGAGAATTTTAATTACACTACTGCTTCTATTTTCTTAGGGACTATATATCTATTTAAATTTTTTATCTGATTTTTTTTAATTTGGTAAGTGGTGTTTACCAAGAAATTTATCCATTTATTTTATTTTTCTAATTTTATGGAGTAAAGGCTTTTTTACTAATATGACCCAATGGTTCCCTAGATTTCTTCATTATCTGTTGTTACATCCCCTTTCTCATCTCTGATTTTGTTGATTTGGATTTTCTGTCTCTATCTTTTAGTTAGTTTGGATAAAGGTTTATTTATCTTGTTGATTTCCTCAAAGCATCATCTCTTTGTTTCATTGATTCTGTTTTTGGAATATTCAGGACTTACTGTGGTGGAATGGCTGGACTCTGGCTGTTCCAATTTTGTTCTTAAACTTATGTTTAGGCATCTGTATTTGGAGGGTTTATAGGTCTAGGTGCCAATATATGGATTTGTCTTTATTGGGTGAGTGTTTTTTCCCCCTAGGCTTCTGTTTCATCTTTAGTATACTGTCTGGCATGGACTGTGGTTAAGTAGAGGGTGATGGAGGAAGGTCATTGGTTAAGTAATAAAAAAACTGCTTGCCCTCATAGGTTTAAACATAGGTGGGTGGAGTAAACAGAACAGAATGCTGGGAGGAAGAGGAAGTGAGCTCAGAGATGCCATGCTCCCCTCTCCCGGGCAGACGCTATAGCTCTGCTCTCTGAGGCAGACGCATGAAGCTCAGACCCAGGATGGACGTAGGCTAGAATCTTTCCCAGTAAGACTGATGCTACACAGATTATTAGAGATGGGTTGATCAGGATACAAGAATTAGCCTGTAAGGGCTAGAGTTAATGGGCCAAGCAGTGTTTAAAAGAATACAATTTGTGTGTTGTTATTTCTGGGTATAAGCTAGCCAGGCAGCTGGGATGCTGGGGACGCAGCCCCGCCTCTCCTATTACAACAAGAGTGTATCCCTCTGCATTAGGGGATGGACTTATGTTGGCCTGAATTGCCTATGGTCTAGCAGGGGGTTTGCTGCACATGTTTAGAACCTGGAATTCTGGCTCTGTACATGGCCTATGAATTGCCTGGAGGGTCCTTTTGGTTTCAGGATCCTAGACTGGCTTCTGGTGTTGTAGTAGGCTTCCTTCTGGTTTTCAGGGAGTTGGTTTCAGGATGGTTGTCTTGCTTCTGTGGCTCAGGATGTTGGCCTGGCCTCTGAATAAGTGTAAGGCTTCTGAGTTGTGGAACTAAATCAGATGACAAGGATAGGAGGAACACTTGAGGTCACTCTGGACAGGGGCAGGCAGGATAGGGGGTGGTTTTGAGGTGGCTTACCTGGTTTTCAGGACATCTGATGGGGTTGAAATATTTCATCAGAGCTTTGCCTAGGATAAGGTGATGAGGAGAGGAGGAGCAATTAGAGTTATGCTGCATGAGTGGTGGGATGGTGAAGGGCAGTATCAGGATGCTGACCTTGTCTCTGGTGGAGTAGAAGGCTCCAGTGAGAGGTATGGGCCAGGACATATTACGGTGAAAGTCTTAATGTGGCTATTGAATCACATGAGAAAGATTAATTTGGGATATATTTTTGTTAATTCAAGCTAAATATCTCTTCTTTATCATGATGATCTAGAACAGATAACACATAATTACCATGGATTCTTTAATAATCATTAATGGTAATAGTTTTACAAAAATTCAACATCCTAAATATAGCAAATATATTCAAAATGTATACAATAATAGTTTTAAAATAATTTTCACAATCACTTAGGGTTACCTACCAAGTTTTTTAAATTTGGACTACAGAATATGGGATAGTAACAGCACAGAACACTTCCCTTTAGATGCTTATTTTATTTTATTTTAATTTGGGACAGTGCTTTTAAGATGAGGATTAGTTCATCCTTGAACATGTTGAATGTAAGGCATACTTGAGCTGTTGAGTAGGCATATACAGTCTGTGTCTGACATTCAGCAGAGGTATGTCAATCTACAGAAAAATAAACATGGCTTATCTATGAGAAGTACTTACCTTTAAAGTAACCAATAAATTATATGTGGTTATGGGAATAACTTAGGTCACATTTAACTTTAAATCACTACCACTTAAATTGAGTGGTTCTAGTTAAAAAGACCATTTAAGAATTCTGAAGTTAAATTTGTTCATATTAAATATAAAGTGGTAAGATCTACTCTATCTAATCAGGGTTTTGTGGGCCTCATTAAATACACATAAAAGTATAAAACATTGCAATAATTTCATAGGTAATAGAAATGTTTTTCTGTCACCAACTTTAAAATCATCACCAAAGATAATAAGGGACCGAAGAGGGTTACATCCACCACCCATATTCAATGGACTAGTGATTAGTGCATAGAGAAATTACATGATATATAATATTTTATTGGTATATAATAATTATACAAAGTATTGAATTCCACATAGATATTTCAAGTATATCATGTATTTCAGATATATTCAGCCCTCTATTCTATTTTATGTTTGCATCTCCCTCTATTTTTGTTATTCTTCCTTATGATTTCATGTTATACATACACATAGGCATAAATGGTTTTATATATTTATAATGAATTCTAATGCTCAGGAACTAAAGAAAATATGATGTTTGCCTTTTTATATCTGATTTCTTTTATATAACATGATAATCTTAAGTTGTATCCAGGAAGCAGCAAGATTTCTATTTTTATTCAGTGGGTCATACAATCAAGGTTTTTTATGGCAAAATAAACCTCTATTGTCAATATACACTTAATTTTTCTTCATGAATTCATTTGTTGATGATACTAATTCCACAATTAGGTTTCTTTAAATACTTCTGTAAGAAACATAGATGTGCAGATAATTTCTGTGCTACATTGATTTAGAGTTCCTCAGATATTTAAAATAGCTAGGATTTGTGCACTTCTAGCTCACATTCATGGCTCAATATTCAGTTTGGTGAATGGATTGATTGACCTTTTGGTCAACTAAATTCTGAATAGTGTAAAAGATGGTGTTCATTTCTGGTTCTTCTTGAAGAATGCTTCCTGACAGAAAGATATGTAGGAGGGTAAGCTGGGGGTGAATAAATAAGATTAGGAAATACTGGAGACAGATAAGGAGCTTTTTGTTTTCTTAGCACCTATTATATTATGTGGGGGAAAAAAAGGTGTTCTTAGGTTAAGGCATTTTCCCCTATTTTCAGAAACTTACCCAAAACACTCAGGAATGTCAGAATTAATTAACTTAAATCAGTACCATCTGGATTGTTTTGACTTTATCTTTAGTTGATACATTAAAATATTGAGATGGGATTTTAGTTCCCAAAAGAGGATGCGGAATTTCCAAAGATTATTTGAAGGCACTGTTTAAGCAAACATAGAAAAACATATTGTGCTATGGGTCATGCCTCTGTTGGCTTAAACTGAACTATGTAAATTATTATAATTGATATTGCTATATATTGAACCTAAAGTCTTATATGATTTTTTTCCTACTTGATTTCCTTGTTCTTTGCTAAAATTTGTCTTAAATTCAGTGAGATTCTAATGTGCTTTCCTCCCTCAGCAGCCTGAAAGCATTTTTAGGCTAGATGTAATTAGATTACTTTGTCCTTGAACAAACCTCCTTCTCTCTCCACACACAAGCACACAGTGCCAGTGCATTGGTTAATATGTTGAATGTATCTGATAAAAGACTGTTAAGTTCAATTTTATCAGGTATGTAATATAACATTTACTGTTCTGAGGATAAAAACTTCTATATGGATTGACCAACAAGGACAGAATCAGTTTGTCCAAAATAATTGAATGTGTTGCAGAGTCACAGCAGGAATGATCCTAAAACTTTCTCTGAGATGATCTAGAGTAAGAAAGGATTACCCAAAGAAAGTAAAAAAGATGAAATACAAATGAATTTTATCTTGATGAGAGAGTACATAATTGGATTTAAATACATGATTTCAGGCAGAGTATTCTGGTCACATAGAAACAATTTACCAATTGGGCTAGGCACCAATCTATGGGGATAGCAGAATATCATTAGATACTTTATGTTGCCATTTTTCCTCCGGTAATGTTGGGTTCTATCCTAGGTCTTTGGTCCATCCAGCCTGAGTCCAGCCAGTGTCACAGGCAGGCTTACCCTCATGGCAGTGATCTTAGGTTGGACCCATCTTAGGTTGACCACTCTTTCTTACTCTAGGCCACACTTACCCTAATGTATCCCATAAGTAGGACAGACTATAGGTTGAAGGTTGTGTGGCTGGGTTAGGGTCCTAATCCCTTCACATGGAACTCTTGCTTGATCACAGGAGAAAATTAGTTTGGGCTACATATCTACTATTGTTAGGAGTCTTAGTTGTGGTTATCCTGGTAGATACTGTCAAGTTGGGAGCATAGGCCCCAGCAGAGGCTTCAACCAGCAACTGACGGAAACAGAAGCAGAGACACACAGCCAAACATTAGGCTGAACTTGGAGAATCGTGTTGAAGAAAGGAGGAGGGGGATTTGTAGGAACCAGAAGGGTCACCAGAGGCATCACAAGAAAATCCACAGAATCAACTAACCTGAGCTCATAGGAACTCACAGAGTGTGAATGGACAACCAGGGAGCCTGCATTGGATTGACCTAGGCCCTCTGCATATATGAGGCAGTTGTGCAGTTTGCTATTCCTATGGTACTCCTAACAGTGGGACCAAGGACTGTCTCTGACTCTGATGTTTTTGGGCCCAAATTGCCTTGTCCAGCCTTGATATGGAGAAGTGCTTAGTCTTACTGCAGCTTGTTATGCCATATTTTGTTGATATCCATGGGATGCTTGCCCTTTTCTCAACAGGAACAGACATAACAAAAGTGAAGGAGTAGATTGTGGTGGGGAAGAGGGAAAGTAGGGGAAGCCACTGGAAGGAAAAGAGGGAGGGGAGACCAGTGAGGATGTAAAATCAATAAATAAAGTTTTAAAAAATCAGAAAAAAAGAAACAATTTACCAAAACATATTGTTCTTTTCAAGAAATATCTTAAGAGCTATTTCTTATTTGAGTTTTCACCACTGTGTATTTGTGTGTACACACATGTATATATTTGTATGCATATGGTTATAAAACAATTTAAAAATGAGAGACAGTGACTGCTATGGCATATGCAGCTAGATGTAATCAGTCATCATAGGGAAATATGCTTTTTTTAAAAAAGGAACCAAATGTTTTCTTGAATCTTCAAGTGAGATTCCTACCGCTAAAAGGTAAAATTCAATCCAATAACTTGTGCTTAGAATGTTTTAGTTTTTGTTTTATCTTATTATGCTATATTCATTATATTACATTATAATCCCTTTAAAAAGATTTTAGTTTTTCTGGGGCAAAACCA
>NW_004949111.1:4430714-4432912 GCF_000317375.1 Microtus ochrogaster
TTTTTTAAAAAAGGAACCAAATGTTTTCTTGAATCTTCAAGTGAGATTCCTACCGCTAAAAGGTAAAATTCAATCCAATAACTTGTGCTTAGAATTTGCAAGGAATAAATTCATAAATCACTTTTGATTGCCATTGTTAAATCTTAAACCTTTTCTTTCTTTTGTTGTAAAATATTTTAATTTTATTTTATTGGTTTTGCCCCAGAAAAACTAAAATCTTTTTAAAGGGATTATAATGTAATATAATGAATATAGCATAATAAGATAAAACAAAAACTAAAACATTAGAGTTGGACAAGAAAAACTAAAAGAAGAAAAAGTGCTGAAGAGAAGGCACAAAAATGAATGATCTACTTAATGGCACACTCTAGAATTCCATAAAAGCACTAAAGTGAAAATCTTAGTATATATGCAGATGACGTGCTGCATATCCATGCAGGTCCTGTCAAGCTGCCTCAGTCTCTGAGTTCATATGAGCTCTGATGACATTGATTTAGAAGACCTTGTTTTCTCAGTGTTCTCCATCCCCTCTGGCTCTTACATAGTTCCTCCCTCCTCTTAGGCAGGGTTTCCTGAGACCAAGGAGAGGGATTTGATGGAGACATCCCATTTAGGGATGAGTGTTCCTAGGTCTTTCTCTCTCTGTGGAATGTCTGGCTGTGTGTCTCTGTATTTATTTCCATCTGCTGCAGGAGAAAGTGTCTCTGATGATAACTGAACAAAGGATTGATCTATGGGTATATCACAAGGTCATTATGAGTTATTTTATTGCTACTTTATTTTTTTCTTATTAGTCATATTTTTAAATTTTGTCATTACAGGCTGTGTTAATGGGAGGGTTTGAATTATAGGTATGTGAGTGCAGGATGTGAATTGTTTGTGGAAAACTACTGAAGTCATGATTGACCAGTGATCAGGAGTATGACATTGTATGCAGACTAAGGACACGGGTCAAATCTGTTGTTGAAGTGCTCAGAGTTGGATTGCTAACAATATGGGATGTAATTAACATGATACTGGTCTGATACACACTAGACAGAAATAGTTAGTAGGAGCCATGTATTTTGGCACTGCAGAAACTGGTTGTGGTGGCACGTGCTTGTAACTCTAACATTTGAGAGGTAGAGAGGCAGCTTCCTCAGAAGTTCATGGTCAGCTTCAGCTACTTAATGAATCTGAGGCTAGCCTAAACTACTTTATTTTTTAGAACAATAGTTTTTGGATTTCACCTAGATCACTGGAATGCCTAGTCTCAGGTTCTTGGTCACCCTAGCAGTGTCAGGTATGGATTGCATCTCATGGAGTAGGCCTTATGTAAAGGAAGTAATTGGTTGCTTACTCCCACAAGCTTTTTGCTACCATGAAACTATCATATTTTTTAGACTTGACAGCAATGTGATCAAAGAATTTGTGTCTGGGTTAGTTTCTACATTTCTCTTTTAGTAGGCTGCAGAGTATCCTCCTATACCAAAGATGTTAGCACATAGGAATGAAGGCTCAATTTCATTTATTGTAGGCAGTAGCTCAATTTCTCCACGTTCATTGAATTCTGTAGGTGTTGTCTTCAGCAATGGGGTCTTGCTATGAGCTTCAGGAAACAAATCTAGAGTTTTTTTTTCCAGTCTGGATTGTCTAACAATGCCCATGGGACCCCTTTGGCCATCAATACAAGTTGCTATAACCAAATCCCTGAATAGGAAACTTCATTTGGTGATTTGGTGACAAGGGATGACAAGTTGGGATTCTGTCTCCCCTATTATTTGGTGATTTTGTTAAGATTGTTTTCATCTTAAAAGTATATGCTCTACTATGTTCATAACAGCATTGTTTGTAATAGCCAGTACCTGGAAACAACCTAGATGCCCTTCAATGTAAGAATGGATGAAGAAAGTATGGAATATATACATATTAGAGTACTACCCAGCAGTAAAAAACAAGAACTTCTTGAAGTTTGCGTACAAATGGATGGAAATAGAAAACACTATCCTGAGTGACATAAGCCAGACCCAAAAAGAGGAACATGGGATGGATTCACTCATATTTGGTTTCTAGCCATAAATAAAGGACATTGACCCTATAATTGGTGATCCTAGAGAAGCTAAATAAGAAGGAGAACCCAAAGAAAAACATATAGGCATCCTCCTGAATATTAAGCTTCATCAGGCGATGAAAGGAGACAGAGACAGAGACCCACATTG
>NW_004949111.1:4433237-4436827 GCF_000317375.1 Microtus ochrogaster
CTTACTAGACCTGGATGGAGGTGGGTGGTCCTTGGACTTCCCACAGGGCAGGGAACCCTGATTGCTCCTTGGGCTGATGAGGGAGGGGTACTTGACTGGGGGAGGGGGAGGGAAATGGGTGGCGGCGGCGGGGAAGAGACAGAAATCTTTAATAAATAAATTTTAAAAAAGATTGTTTTCATATATTTCTATATTTTAAGAAGCTTCTGCTATATTGGGATTCTATGCTATGCCTCAAATGTTCCTTAATTTTAGCTGTCTCTCTGTGTCTGAGTTACCTCACTCAAAATGATGTGTTCTAGCTCCATCAAATTTTCCTCCAAAATCCAAGATGTCATTATTTTTTTCTGCTATGTAGTACTCCATTGTGTAAATGTACCACATTTTCCTTATCCGTTTTTCAGTCAAGGGGCATTTAGGTTGTTTCCAGGTTCAGGCTATAACAAAAAATGTTGCTATGAACATAGTTGAGCACATGTCCTTGTGGCATGATTGACCATCCTTTGGATATATACCCAAAAGTGGTATTACTGGGTCTTGAGGAAGGTTGTTTACTAATTTTCTGAGAAATTGCCATACTGACATTCAAAGGGTCTGGACCAGTTTGCATTCCCACCAGCAATGCAGAAGTGTTCTTTTTACCCCCACAGCCTCTCCATCATAAGTTGTCATCAGTGTTTTTGATCTTGGCCATTCTTACAAGTATCACATGTACTCACTCATAAGTGGTCTTTAAACATAAAGCAAAAAAAAAACAGCCCACAAATCACAATCCCAGAAAACTTAGACAACAATGAGGACACTAAGGGAGACTTACATAGATCTAATCCACATGGGAAGTAGAAAAAGGCAAGATCTCCTGAGTAAATTGGGAACATTGGGACCTTGGGGGAGGGTTCAAGGGGAGGAGAGAAGCATGGAAGGGAGCAGAGAAAAATATAGAGCTCAATAAAAATCAATAAAAACAAACAGAAAAATTTTAGCTGTCTCTCAACACATTCTCTCTCTCTTTTTCCCACCCTCCTCTCCAGTTGATGATACTATTCTCACATAACTCATACATCCATAACTGTCTATTTTATTTCTTTTACCTAACAAGATCTATCTGTACCCCTGAGTTCCTTACTCTATACCTACCCTATGTGGTTCTATGGACTACAGCTTGGTTCATTGTTTTAACAGCTAATATCCACATGTAAGTAAATAAATACTATATCTTTCTGGGCCTAGGATACCTCATTCTGGATAATTATTTCTAGTTCTATCTATTTACTTCTAAATTTTATGATTTCATTTTTTAATCATCTGAGTAGTCCTTCATCATGTTAATGTACCTCATTTTCCTTATCCATTCATATTTTGAGGTAAATCTAGTCTGTTCACAATTTTTAGTTATGATGAATAGAGCAGCAATGAATATGTGTGGTATAATTAATAAGTACATGCCCAAGAATGGTATAGCTGGATCTTAGAGTAGATTCCCTAGTTTCTGGGGAACTGTCACACTGATTGTCATAGCAGCTTTGCAAGTTTGCATTCCCACCAGTTATGGAGCAGTGTTTCCCTTATTCCATGTCATTGTCTGTATGAAACATTTCTTTTATTAATCTTAGTCATTCTGAGAGGTATAAGATGGTGTCTCAGAGTCATCTTAATTTGCATTTCCCTGATGAGAAAGGACGGTGAACATTTCTTTAAGTGTTTCTCAGCCATTTGAGATTGTCCTGCAGATAATTTTCTGTTTAGATCAGTACTCCATCGTTAAAATGGATTATTTGGATTTTTGATATTTAATTTTTTGTGTTCTTTATATATTTCGGATATTAATCCTCTTTCAGATGTGGAGTTGGTAAAAAAAAAATCCCATTCTGTAGACTGCTGCTTTGTGGATGTCCTTATATGAAGCTTTTCAGTTTCATGAGGTACCATTTATTACTGATCTTATCACTGTTCTCTTTAGAGAGTTTTTTTCTGGGCCAATAGATTCAAGGATATTCCCAAATTTCTCATCTATCAAGATCAGTGTATCTGGTTTCATGTTGAGGTATTTCATCCAGTTGGATTTGAGTTCCTTGCAGGGTTATAAGTATGAATATATTTGGATCCTTCTACATACAGCCACCCAGTTTGACCAGCGTAATTCGGGGAAGATGTTGTCTTTTTTCCAGTCTGCGCTTCTAGGTTGTTTGTTAAAATTTGGATTTTAACAATATACATATATAGATATGGATTTGTGTCTGGGACTTCAGCTCAATTCTATTAATCAATGTGTTGGTTTTTTGTGCCAATACTGTGATTTTTATTACTATAGCTTTGTATAATTTGATAGTGATATCTCTAGCAGTTTCCTGAATAGATTAGTGTGTGAGGCTGGATCGTTCCAGACATCAGCCTTGAAGCTGTTCTAGATGCAGAACTCAGAAGAAACTGCAACAGAGGTTCTCTGAAATGTTGGATCATTTGAGCCATCTGTTCCAATTGGAGATTTTTCAGGGGGTCTTCCTTGATCAAATTTTTTCTTAACACAGAGTGAATCTACAATCTGTCATTTCCTGTAGAAACAAAAGCAAAACCTCTTCTCCACAGTAACATATCTTTTGACAAGGAATTTCCAAAATATATAGGTTGGATTAATCCAGCAGCTTTTATAACCAAATGTCTTTTAGCAGCTGTTGTTCCTTCCTCAGCAGTCAAACAATTCAATGAAACACCATAACATACAGAATCTAGATTCTTTGTGTATTTTACACCTTTCCATGATTTTTAAAACTCAATTTATTTTATTTAATTTGTAATTTTTAGGGATTTTTTTGTGACAGGATTTCTCTGTGTACCTTTTGCTGCCCTGGATCTCCTTCTGAAGGCTTTGAACTCATAGAGATACACCTGCCTCTGCCTTCCAAGTGTTGTGGTTAAATATGTATGCCACCACACCCAATACTCTATTTTCTTTTTTGAAAGGACTTTCTCTATCCTTTTTTCTCTCTCAAGCCTATGTATATTTTTAAACATACTGTAAACTATTTGGAGTTTTTTTTTTATCTGAATCTGACTTTACTGTATATCTCTATCCTTTACTGACCACATGAGTCTTTAGTCTGCTAAGTGGCATGGCTAGGATTAAAGTTGCAGCTGTGGAATCTTGTTCCACCCCATTCCTTAGCTTTCTAGGAGTCTAACTGCATGGCAGATATACTGTTGAAATCCACATTTACTAACAAAACTCTGTGGAGTTTCTGAGTACATGCATCCACCAAGAAGCCTGATGCTAGCTGGTCATGAATGCCATTTGAGTGTTTGGTTTTAGACTAGATGATGTTTTCTATGGAAGGAATAGGAAATGATGAAGAATAGAGCTTCATAAAAAGTCTCTATTGAAAGAAACAGTCACTAAATATTCCTCAATTATTATCCAAGTTTCACAAGCACCACTATAGCTCCAAAAATCTATTTTCAATTACTCTACTGGAGTTTTAGCTAGTATCCTCTATTCTGTTTTTTTTTCTATTGTCATTCTCTATCCTTTACAATACCATATGAAAAACTTCATAAAGCTTTTACTTGCATAATTTTATCTATCAAATGAGTTC
>NW_004949111.1:4437137-4440799 GCF_000317375.1 Microtus ochrogaster
ATGAAATTCTCAATAATTAATGAAATATTTTATTAAAAAATAGTATGTTCAACTACATGGAGAAATCAGAGCCCTGCAGTGATAGGAGGGGTACAAACTGCTGTTGCTGCTACACTGAGCCTAATACACCAGTTTCTAAAAGAACTAAAATGTAATTATAATATGACCCAGTAATTCCAAATTTTGATATACATTCAAAGAACTGGAAGTAAGGAAAGATGAAGTGATGACTCATGGTGAAGGTCATACTCTATTCTTGGAGAGAATATGATTTCAGTTCCTAGCACCCATGTGATATGATACACAATGGACTGTGACACCAGCTTCAGGTGAAGTGGTGCCCTTTTCTGGTTTCTAAGGACACTTCCATTCATGTGTGTAAGCACACAGACAAAAACATACAGAGTTTTAAATTTTTTTACAAGAATTTAAAAATTATCTTAACAAATGAATTTATAAAAGAGAACTGTTAAGTAAGGGCTTCAGCACATACTTGTACACTAATGTTCAGAGTAACATTTGCCTATTAATAAGTGACTATAAAAGCAAAAATTTTACAATGGAATATTGTTTATCTATAAAAAAGAAAATTCAAACATATGATGGAACATGTGTGTGCTTGAAGATATTATGTTACGTGAAACAAGCAAGTCAGTAAAAAACACTGGAGCTGTATGGATCCAATTTTGTGACAAACAAAAGAGGTCAAATTCATATAAACAGAAAGATAATGCTGTTGGCTGGAGTTAGGAGAAATGGGAAATAATAAGATATTGTTTAATGAGTTCAGAATTTCAGTTTTAAAAAGTAGAAACATTTTTGGAGATGGTAGTGTTGACTGTTATACAACAATATGAATATATTTAGTATGACTAAACTTTACACTTAAAACTTTTCATAAATTCATGCAATACATTTAAATATATAAATAAATATAATACAAATCAATTGTAATATATTAAAATACAATTATATATATATATATATATATATATATATATATATAAAAATCTACAAAATATGTTTCGCTATTTTGTGAACATTTTTCAACTAAATATCTATACTAATATCTTTGGAAATACAAATTTTTAAAGAAGGTTATTTATTAGCCTGTGGTGTCTATCAGGGGCATTGTTATTTCATTATTAGGTAACTTCAGTTTAACGCTTTATCTATCTATGTCATATATCTATATTTATGTGTGGCCCATACACTATTAGAAGGCCACACTTCCAAGAATATACGTACAACACAAATTGGACTCAATGGTTTAAAAAGGAGAACACAAAGTGGATGGCTTTGGAAAGTGGGTGTAATTCTTGGAGGAGTGGGTAGGGGGTGAATATGATAAAAATACATTAGATAAAATTTTCCAAGACTTTATGGAAAAATGTTTTCAGTACATTTCATGTGTGTGTTTGTGTGTTTTTACAGAATTGTGTATCACAGTGTGGGAGTAGAGGTCAGAGTACAACTTGTGGGAGTGAATTCTTCCCTTCTATCTACTAAATCCTGTATTTGCCCATTGATTCATTTTACTGTCCCCAAACAGTCATTGGCTCATTCTCTCAAGAAGGGTTCCTTAATTCACCCATACCCATGATACTACAGTGAGTTCTGGAAACACGGATTCTTACTCATGCATATGGTTGAATTGTCATAAATAACTCATATTTTTCTTAATTACTATATATTAACTACAGAAATGAAAGAAAATGGAGGCAAGGTATAGGAAGAAACATTAAGACTATTCTACTATAGATGATTTGTGAAACTTTAAGGTACAGAAGAATCCTCACTGATCTTTGTTAAAACATGAGACTTGCAGACAGCAGTCCTAGTTATTTTAATTCAGAAAGGTTATAATGGTATCTGAGAATTCCTGTGTTTCAAGTATCTTGATTTTCCTAAAACAAGTAATGTACAAATTACATGAAAAAAATCACTGCTGGAGTATATCAGGAGTCCCCTTTCACTTTTTCAGAGAACGTTTCACTACTTTAATATAAATGAAAACAAAGAATTGTTGACAGAATTTTCTGTCCCACCCACTCCCACAGCAGTTCAGTCCCAAAGAAACACACAGAGTTCTATAGTAATTATTAACTGGTTAGCCTAGTATCTCAGGCTTTTTTATTAACTAACTCTTACATCTTACATTAAGCCATAATTCTTGTCTTGTTAGCCACGTGGCTTGGTACCTTTTATCATGAGACATTCTCATCTTGCTTCCTCTGTGTCTGGGTGATGACTTCAAAATGAGCCTTTCCTCTTCCCAGAAATCTCTTCTGGTGGCCCCACCTAAACTTCCTGCCTGGCTACTGGTCAATCAACATTTTATTAAACCAATACAAGTAACAAATCTTTGCAATGTACAAGACCATTGTCCCACAGCTTTTCCCCCTGTTTTTTCAAAATAAGAACCCTGAATCTAATCTCCTCTCTCCTTTGTTTAGCTTTTTTTCATACCATTATCCATAAAAACTTGTAACCAACATTCTAAACAAAGAAAAAAAATATAATCAATTTTTGGGCAATGCAGACATAGTTTTCTAGGCTACTTTCTGCAGATTGGGGGCGCTGATAATCTTATGGGGACCAAAAGAAAATTTAGAGTTATGGGAAAGTCCTGACTAAGATATTCTGTGAGGCTTGGTCATCTTAGTCAGCAGTCTTAAGGCTGTTCTGGATGTAGAACTCAGGGGAAACTCCAACAGAAGTCCTCTGAAATGTTGGATCATCTGGGCCATCCACTCATTTTGGAGATTTTTCAGGGGGACTTCCTTGATCAAACCTGATTTTTCTTAACCCAAAATGAATCCACAGACTCTCATTTCCTGTGGAAACAAAAGCAAAACCTCTTCTCCAAAGTAAGATATCTTTTGACTTAAATTTGGAAGTCAAGGTGTTTTCAAAATATATGTTAGATTAATCCAGAAGCATTTATATTCAAATGTGTTTTAGCAGCTGTTATTCCTTCCTCAGCCATAAAACAATTCAAAGACAACACAATAACATACAGCATCCAGATCCTCTGTGTATGTATATTTTCTATCTTTACGTGGCTTTATTTTAAACTCTATTTCTTTATTTTTAATGTTTGGTTTGTTGAGACAGGCTTTTTCTGTGTATCTTTGGCTGTCCTGGAACTCACAGAGATCTGCCTGCCTCTGCCTCCCAAGTACTGGGATTAAAGGTGTGTGCCACCACAATTTTATTTTTTATTTTTTCTTTTAACTTAGTATACAAAGTAGTATGTTTAATTACAGCATTTTCATATATGTTGTTTTCCTTCTCAACATTCCTTGGCTTATTTATAATTACTTTGATTTTAATGCAAACTTCAGAGTCAGCCTGTTAGTATCTTTGGGAAAATTCTGTTAAATTTGAGCAGGATTGTGCTGACTCTAAAGATTAGCTTGGGCAGAACTGACACTTGATTGATATTGTGTCACCCAGTCAGTAAACAGGGTGATCTCATTATTTCTTCTTCCCAGAGCTAGGGATAGAATGCAGGGTCTTGGGCATCTAGATCAAGTTAAATCATCAGATTTTTGCTTTTCTTTTGTCTCAACAATATTTTCATGTTATTGAAAAAGCAGAAGTCATTTGCATTTTGTTTTCTTTCCCATTATTATTGAAAGTTGCTATGCCTTTTTTTT
>NW_004949111.1:4448749-4452352 GCF_000317375.1 Microtus ochrogaster
GCTCTTCAAGCTGATGAGGGAGAGGGACTTGATCAGGGGAGGGGGAGGGAAATGGGAGGTGGTGGCGGGGAGGAGGCAGAAATCCTCAATAAATAAAATAAAATCAGGCTGAAAAAAAAAAGAAATTTATGTCCTGACTCACAATTGAATAAGTATTAATGCTTCCATATGTTTGTTTTAATTTGAGCGTGTTAGAGCTACTAGGGAATACATAGAAACTATGTTTTAGTCCTTGGTTAGACAAATAAAGTCAGTGATCCTTTTGATATATGTAGATGAAAACTCATCAATTTTTAGATAAGATATGACACACAGAAACAAGAAAAAAGGAACAAAAAATAAGTTTAAGGTTATCAGTCTAGAAAAATGGATAAATGATGGCATCCATGGTGGTAAAAGTCAGTAGTATCTAGGGGAAAAATGAATTAATTTTTAGTTCAATTAAATCTGAAGTGTGACTAATTTATCAAAAGGGTTTTGTTCAGCGCCTAACTGATGTTAGTATTGTAACATGGAAATTACAGACTGTTATGCATTAATAAATCAAGCATTTCAGCTCTCTAATATTAACTGGCCATACAGTTCCAAAGTCATACTTTCTTTGAACCTTCTGTATATGAATAATTATCATATTCTCCTTACTTTCAAAGTGTTTCCAGGAGGACTGAAGATATATGTAAAAGCATACATGATATAAAAATTGATTATAATTGAATTAGGCGTTCATTGAATCTGAATGGATGGAAAGTACTTTGAGAATTGTAAAGAAGTCTGCCATGCATTTAAATGAAGAAGATGATGATAATTAACAATTCTCTTTTACACCTATGGAGTATTATGCTAATAATTACATGAAATGACCTGAAGAGGCATAATTATGTCCTTTTGAGATATTTGCAATTATCCTCAAACTCTAAGAACTTAGGAGATTGCCATGTTTAATGTCAAGTAAGACCTTGTAAGTTTTAGCCTCTTCTTTCTCACAAAACTAAGTGGAGAAGACTAGATTACATTTCCTTAAACATTAATAGAAAATCACTCCTCTCTCCCCCTTTCTCCTCTGCTCTCTTCTCAGTTCTCTTCTCCTCTCATTTCTTCCTGCTTCCATTTCTCACCTTTCATTCAGAGTTTCTGTTAGTTTATCTTGAACTAACTTCTTTCCCATGGCCCTTGATCTTTTGCAAATATAAGAATATCTTCGGCTGTTTCTTATACTGCTGTTATAAAAAGTTATTATTTGGCTAATGGTGTTGAAAAAAACTCTTGTAACATGCTTTAATATTCAACACTCAGCTGTTCATACTTAAACAGGAAATCAACAAGAAGGATCTTTATAGTTCAGGACAAGCTCTGTTTTTATGTTTTCTTAACACTTTCAGCTGAAAATTGCAGAGTCTTAGAAGTATTTTGTCCCTAACTCTTTTCCCTCCTTGTGACCAATGGCCAAAATATTATATCTTTGACCATCCACAGCTACAAAACTAGCAGTGATACGGCAATGACTTTTGATGTTTTTTGTATCTATCATATTTAAAACACTATGCTAGGCTCTATAAAGTAATAACATAAAATCTAGTAGAGTTATCAAGTGTGTATTACATTAAAAACTCTGCTAGGGGTTTTGTGAAAACAGCTCAGAAATTTGTGCAATTAACTTCAAATTTCTGATAAATAAATTGAGACTCATGAGGTAAGGGAAATTATGCATGACCTCTGCCTTTTCACACAACAAATATGATTAGGTCAAAGTTTATAGACATAGTCAACAAAAGGGAAATAGTGACCTGAGGCCATTTGCAACTATGCTTTCAAGAATTCAAAATTGTAAGAGTCTCATATGAGCTTCAATAATTGGGACAGAGTTTAAAGAGGAGTAAGATATAAGTTGAATATCTAAAATTGTAAGCAAAGACCTTTCTGGGGGGGTCTTGTTCCATCAGACCACATTAACATGTAAGGAATCCACATGTTCTCATCCTCTGTGGAAACAAGCAGAATCTATTTGCCAAAGTAGCATATCCTTAGACTAAAATTTTGAAGTCAAGATATCTTTAAAATATTTATGTTGGTTTAGCTTAACAATCCCCAGAATGAAATGTCTCTCTGCAATCAAAAAATTCAAAGAAATCACAACCATATAAACAATTCAGACTCTGTGTATATTCCATCTTTACATGGCTTATTTGTCTTTACTACATTTTAATATCTATTTTATTAATGTGAGATTCCCCTCTGCATGCTAGGAATCTGTTTTATTACCATTGGTTAATAAAAAAGCCTCTTTGGCCTATAACAGGACAGAATATAGTTAGACTGTAAGAGATATAGAGAGAGAGTAGGCAGAGTCAGAGAAATGCCATGTAGCTGCAGAAGGACCCATAAACTTTCCAGTAAGCCATAGCCTTGTGCCGATACACAGATTAATAGAAATGGGTTAAATCAAGATGTAAGAGTTAACTAGAAATATGCCCAAGTCATTGGCTTAACACTGTTGTAATTAATATAGTTTCTGTGTGATTATTCGGGTCTGGGCATCCGGGAAATGGAGCAATCTCCATTCACACACAAAAAAATGAAAAACTTGGGGAGTTATAATAGTAAAAAAAAAAAAAGATGTGAGAATGGGGAAAAGGAGTTTTATGAGTTGACCTTACAGATTCAGTGAAAAAAAAACAACTAGTATAGAAATATCAACTTGAGAAGAAATATGAGGGTAATCAGTCTAAGTTTTTAATTAAGACCAAAAAGTTATTCAATATTAATTTCTTGGAAGCCAAGTATGTATATGGCATATGATATGAGGAAAGCAGGGGAAATTAAATGTGATAACAGAGACATTGGGAAACTATCACCATAATCAAGTCATGAGCTGATCTAAAATAAGGATGTAAAATATTAAGAATGAAGGACACAGAAATTAAACACTGATTTTTGAAGGAAGAAATTGCAGAGCTTGGTTATTCTGTGTGGCAGATGTGATGAAGAAGGATTAAGTTAGTCACAAAAGTACTTTCAACTGTGCATGTTAAGGTGACTAGATGTCTTAAATAAAAGTAAGTACCTTGATGGTAGTTATTAGTTTACAAATAAGATTTTATTTATCCTTTAAAAATACAATTTTGTCATTTATGGGAAAATAAGTGAGACTGGAATTCATAATGTTAAACAGAATAAGGTAAATTTACAAAGATATCTATCACATTTTTGGTCATTTATGAATTTAAGCAAGGAAATGACTTGAATGTAAAAGAAGGAATATTAGAGTTATAAAATGGCAAAGGAGAAGGTATGGAAGGGTTACAGAGAGAATTAATATGATCAAGTCCATTATATGATTAATATGTAAATTAACACATTGATGAAAACATATTTAGAAAGATACAATTTTTATTTTAGCTAGGCATGGTAATGCATACTTGAAATCCCAGACACATAACAGGATGAGACAGAAAAATTACAAATTAAAGGCCAGTCTGAACAACTCATCAGAACATTGTCTCAAAATAAATACTAAAATTGTGCTGATGGCTTAGCTCAGTGAAAGGACAGCTGCACATGGGCCTAGGTTCAAATTTTAGCAATGTGCAGAGAGAGAGAGAGAGA
>NW_004949111.1:4453197-4454472 GCF_000317375.1 Microtus ochrogaster
AAAAAACAAAAAAATACTGTGTTACAAACTATAGGCATAATATAAGACATATATCTATAATTTATTAATTTTATGTAAGTTTATGTGCACCAAATAATTCCTTTGTTCAAGCTGCTGGTGAAGTTCACTCCATTTTCTCATTCAGTGTTTAACTATTCTAAATAACTCATATAATAGAAATCAAATTTTACAACAATAAAATAAAAAAATTCTACTTCAAATTCAAAAAATTCTTAGTCAGCTTACAGAGGCTTCCTACTGGTCACATTGAGGGAATTTCAGTACTAAAAAGAGTCCAGAGTGTGAAAAATCCAAAGTCATATATACTCTATTCTTCTGTGTAAAAAATAAAATTACCTTAAGATTCATTTTAACTTGGAAGGCAATTTCTATAATCTCATCCAGCTCTAACATTATATAATTTAATAAAAAATATATATCTGAAGATTATTTTGAGTTCATTGTGGTGTGTTTGTCTATTTCTGAATTCTACTTTCTGTGGAGTACCTAAGAGTGTAGATTTAAATTATGACTCGTTCCAAAATTTTGTTCACAGATGAATATATAATGCTCTTAGCCTATTTTTACCTAATGGATCAACTAATTTAATTAATTACCACTCTATTTAATAAGACAGAAGTGCAGTGGGAATAGAGCCCCATGGTTTTTGCATACCTATGTTCTATTTACATGTAGGTGTGAAATGTAATAATACAACCAAAAAACCTTTTGTTGGGGAAAACTTTTTTTGTACTTGAAGACTGTTTTTATCTTTGACATTATATGTCTCAGCTAATGGACTCAAATTGGCCACTTCTAAGTTGTCTATTATGATGTGTCATTGGGGAAGAAAAAAGCATTGATATGTGTCAGTTTGTACTTTTTAGATAGTATATGGAAAAATTTGACAGCAGTATAGATGGCAACTTGATTCCACTTCCCACCATGATATTTTATTGCCCACATTAATATTTAATCCATATTATATGAACAAAATCAGAATGCATTCATAAGTGATGATTTATCAAGGTGATTTTATATGTTATAGAGTTCCTAGAAAATATCAAGGCTATAAGTAAAATAATACTATTGTACAAAGATGAATCCAGACATCAAGAGACTTAATGGATCATATGGCTGCCTGTTCACTTAGTCTTGTGTTTCAAATACTCATGCCTCCACACAGTAAATAGTTATTGGATTTTTTTTATTTTATTGAAAAAAAGGGAAAAAAAGTTTCCGCCTCCTCCCAGCCTCCCATTTCCCTCCCCCTCC
>NW_004949111.1:4458101-4470670 GCF_000317375.1 Microtus ochrogaster
TCTTTTCTACTTCTTCTTGATTAAGGTGTTCATGTCCTCCCGTTGTGAGGTTGCTGGTTTCTGGTGGCTTCATGTTGCTTTTCAGAATGTTGGGTGAATTCTTGCATTGGTGCCTGCCCATCTCTTCCTCTGAATGCTCCCCTGTGGATCTTCTTTTACAGGATCAGGTCTCCTTGCCTACTGATGTACCTTCCCAGTGATGGCTCTCCCTAGTGATGGCTCTCCTGGTGCCGAGATCAGATCTCCGTGGCCAATGATGGCTCTCCCCAATGCTGGCTCTCCTGGCGCTGAGATCAAGTCTCCGTGCTTGTTAGGTAGCTCATAAACAAAGCGCCTACCTTGCTTGGTGCAGGCAGGCTAGTGCAACAAAGGAACTCCTGCCCGCTTGGTTGCCCTGAGGATTGGGACCCAGCGCCCAGACAGGTTGAGCTGGGTGATGTTATGTGCCCAAAGAGGGCAGGGGGGCCTAGGTGGGGAGGGATCTGGATGCAAGCTGGGTGGGATAGGAAGAAAGAGGCAGTATGCAGGGAGTAGAGGCCCTGCAGAGAGCCCAAGAAGGTTAGGGGTTTGAGGAACTTCTGAGTTCCCTACCCTGGGCTGGTGCTGTGGGGTCAGAAACTCACCCCAATGTTGGCTCTCCTGGTGCTGAGATCAGGTTTCCGTGCTGCTTGGGTAGCTCGTAAACAAAGCGCCTACCTTGCTTGGTGCAGGCAGGCTAGTGAAACAAAGGAACTCCCGCCGGCTTTGTTGCCCTGAGGATTTGGACCCAGTGCCCAGAGAGGCTGAACTGGGTGATGTTATGTGCCCCAGTTATTGGATATTTACTGCTTAAGAAGCTTTATTAATGTGTGAATCAGAAATACTATTGTAGGGCTCGTGAAGCTGATTCTAAATGCAAAAGAGGTGGGGAAAGCTGGGGGAACATTGACAGTTAATGGAAAGCATCTGAATGAGTCCACAAGTCAAAGCTTAGTGCTCTGCGAGGTAGGTCTATATGAATTGGAATTCACAATAATACCCGGGCTTTGTTGTACAAATTTAAGAAAGATAGATTTATCAAGATGTCAGAAAATTGAATTCTTAAGTAGGAGACACAGAAACCAGGAAATATGGTGAAAAATAAGGCAGTAAGAACTGGAGTGATAAAGTGAAATAAGACGTGATAAATGCCTTCTACCCATACATTTTGTAAATGATCTTGTAAAGCCCCAAGGCTATAAATTTTATTTAAACATTGGTAACGACCAAGTGAGGTGTCTAGTTTAACTCTCTAGTTCTCAAACTTCAAATTCACTGTACATTGGCATCTCCACTTGGTATTGAATTGATACCCACTTAACACAGTCAAAACTGAGCCATCGATTCCACCCCTCTATCTGCTCCTTCCTCAGCACAGCACAAAGCATTTCTGACTTATCTTTTTTTCCCATTGCTAGCTGCCCCTTCAGAAATATTTTAATCCATTATGCTGTGACAAGTTGACAGTTAATGCAAACAAGGACATAGGGTTTTTTTTCTTATATGACACCTATCTTCTATAAGAGTCTTGATTAAGTACAACCTCCTCAAGCAGGTCTTACTTTTACATTATTTCCAACACAGAGACCCCCCCTCGCCCTTATTTTGTTCATCTGTTTGCTTGATCATGTGCTTCTCCCACTTAGGGACAGTGTTGTTGCTTATAACTTTAGGACTTAGAAAAGTTCCTATCACAAAATAGATAATAGACAATTACTGCCTAAGCTAATGAAAAAATAAATGCATAAATATGGAAATTTTTCTTTCTTGGATGACAGTAACCATTATTTTCTCCAATGATCTCCAATGATCAATAGAATAAAATTCTCTACAGATGCAATAGATAATAGACTAGAAAGCTAAGTCAATAGTATTTTTCTATTAAGAAAACATTAATGATACCATAGTTATTATTCACTCAGAAGCCTAGAGACGATATCCAGATTATTATGCATTCTAGTTAGGGTTACTATTGCTGTAACAAAATAACATAACCAGAAGCAACTTGGAGAAGAAAGGGTTTATTTAGCTTACACTTACACAGCACAATTCATAATCAAAGGAAATCAGGACAGGAACTCAGGCAGAGCAGGAACCTGGAGGCAGGAGCTGATGCAGAGGCCATGGAGCAGTGCTGCTTACTGGCTTTGCTTCACATGGCTTGCTCAGCCTATTTTCATAAAGAACCCAGGTTCACCATCCCTGGGATGGCACCATCCACCATGGATTGGAGCCATCCCCCATCAATCACTAATTAAGAAAATGCCTTACAAGCTTGCCTGCAGACAGATCTCATGGAGATATTTTCTCATTTGAGGTTTTCTCCGCTTAGATGACTTTAGCTTGTGCCATGTTGACATAAAGCAACCCAGCACATTTTCTAAATATAAAACCTTTAAATTCCAATAAGTAGCAAAACAATGACATCTTGAATTTTGCATGCAAATGGATGGAAGTAGAAAACACTATCCTGAGTGAGATGAACCCAGACCCAAAAATATGAATATGGTTTGTACTCACTCTTTAGTGGATTCTAGCCATAAACAAAGGACATTGAGCCTATAGTTCATGATCCTAGAGAACCTAAGTAATAAGGTGAACCCAAAGAAAACCATATATAGATCCTCCTGGAAATTGGAAACAGACAAGATCACCAGGCAAAAGTTGGGAGCATGAGGGTGGGGTTGGGGTAAGGGGAAGGGGAGATGGGGAGATGGGGAGAGAGAAGGGAGAAGGGGATGGTTGAGATGGAGGAAGGACAGATATGGGAGCAGGGAAGAAGATATCTTAATTAAGAGAGGCATTGTGGAGTTGGCAAGAGGCTTAACTCTAGAGTGGCTCCCAGATGTCCACAGGATGTCCCCAGCTAGGACCCTCTGCAATGGAGGAGAGGGTGCCTGAACTGGCCTTGTCCAGTAGTCATACCGATGACTATCTTGAATATCACTATAGAACCTTCATTAGGCAACAGATGGAGATAGAGACAGAGACGCACATGGGAATACTGGACTGAGATCCAAAGGTCCAGTTGAAGAGCAGGAGGGAGAATATGAGCAAGGAAGTCAGGACCCCGAGGGGTTGGTCCACCCACTGACACAGTGTGCCTGAACTAATGGGAGCTCACCAAAGCCAGCTGGACTAGGAATGAAGGAGCATGGGACCAAACTGGACCCTCTGAATGTGGCTGACAATTGGGGCAGACTGAGAAGTTAATGATAATGGCAGTGAGACTTGTTTCTACTTCATGTACTGGCTTTCTGGGACCCTAGTCTATTTGGATGCACATCTACCTAAGCCTGGATGAATGGGGGAGGGCCTTGGACTTCCCACAGGGCAGGGTACCCTGCCCTCTCTTAGGACTGGAGGAGGAGAGGGGAGGGTTAGTGGGGGAGCGGGAGGGAAATGGGAGGAGCCCTAATTGTCAGCCACATTCAGAGGGTCCAGTTTGATTCTATGCTCATTCAGTCCCAGTCCAGCTGGCTTTGGAGCGCATTTCTTATTCTTCAAACAAATATTCTAATGTTTCCTCACTTTTCAAACTGTGGTTACTATTGGCACGACACACCAAATTATAAATAAATCATTAAATTATGTTAGGAAACTTTTTGATGTTGTAAAAGCACTTGACTGTAGTCATAGATATACATATATATATTTCAACATTTTACAGGAATTTATTCATTAATTATTTTTTTACTTGGATTCAAATACTTTGATCCAATTCATAAGAGGTTTTGCACAAGATATTTTAGTGTAATACCCTCAAATTTTCCTAAGTATCAGTATGGACTTTTGATCCCTTATTTTGTATTATATTAGCAAAAGAAGAGTGAGAAAACAATAGGTATAGCCATTCTGAAATTCACAAGATTCAGGAAACCTAATTAGTAGTTCTGGCTCAGACAAAAGGTGATTTTATTGATTATTCTAAAATATTCTTTAATTGTCGCCATTTTTCTCAGTAATTGATTAGCATTTTCATCAAAGGGTACAAAATAAAAGCAGTTTTACTGTGATATATTGTGTTGCTTCAAAAGCATTTTTAGAATTTTTTCTTTTAAAAATGGTATGTAAGGAGGGAGAAAATTTATGGTAGAAAATATAAATAAGAAATGCATGTGTATTTATCCTTTAAAAATTGCAAGTGTGTACCTCACGTATGAACAATGTCTGTGAAGATACAGTCCAACTCTGTGGCGAAGTTAAAACTTTGAAAGGGAAAATAATGACTTAGTCATTTTGGTAATTCTGCTTTTAGAGAATTCTGAATCTGTACAGTCTACTTGACCCACTTATTTTAAAAGACTTGTTTGAAGCAACCACAGCAGCTGTGCAGAACCTAAAGTTTATTGTGCTGCAAGCTTTTTCATCTCCATTTTATACGCAAAACATCAAAAACAGTACTCAAAAACCATACTTTGGTACGGCTCTTGTCAAAACCAAATGAGAAAAAAATAGATATTTGCAAATTTCAAAACATATTCCTCCTTAAATGACTATGTAGCCAACTTTACAAAAAGAGTCCTCCTGTATTTGTTCTTTTGTTCTAATTTGTAATGAGAATTGCAACCACATCTATTGCACTGTACTTCATTGTTGATGTATAACTAACCGAAGCAGGGGTTAGGGCTAATTGTACTCCAGCCCCTCTTTTGTCATCAGTGTTACAAAGGCATTACTTTCCCTCTGCCTTTTTCTTCTATTTGCAGAATTGCACTACTAACTTAGATTATCCTGGCATTATTTAAAATTCCCAGAGACACTGAATTTTATACTTTGGAAGACAAAACTAACCACTTCATATCTTGTCCACAAAAAAGAGTATTTGAGTAGGAAAATAAGATTGTATTCACACTCCCAAACATTTTAGACTTATTAATTGGCTGTTGATATGGTCCTTTAATATGAATTAGAAAAGTTTCAGTTTTAGAATAAATGTTTATTGAATATCTACCCAAGATCTGAGTGGCAAGGCACTAGGAATGAAGTCTTACAAAATATTTTAAGATGCTTCTGTTGTTATCCAGAATATTGCAATCGATTTATATAGAGACAGACAGTAGTAAATCCTTTAAAGAATACAAAACAACTATACAGGCATTATCATCAGGCACTAAATGAATGATACACATAATGAGATCTATAGCAGCTCATAGGAGGATGTAATCACTGAAACTTGAAGTCAGATAATGCTTTTTGGAACAAGTAAGACTTGTACTATGTATGTGAACAGTACGATTTATTTTTACATCAATATTAGACAATGCTATGAATAGAAATTAGGATTTCAGAATTGCTATGTAATTTTCCCAGTAACTTGTTAAAACCAGAAGAAACCTTGATTTTTTTTAAAAATCTATTTCTATATTTATTCTTTGTATGTGCTTAGAATTTATGTATCCAATATTATATTGTTTTCTCCTTTTGATATATAGCTTCATAGTTGTTTTCAACTTTTATATAATGAGAACTGGTCGCTATGTAGACCCACACTAACTGAGAATGTGAAAGTTTGAGAGCAAGAATTGTCAATAATATCTTTTGTCTTTCCCCCTTTCCACTCAATATCACGATAAACATAAAAAAATAATTATATCAATAAATTCACAGTTTAATAATAGCTGGTAAATTATTTTTGCAAAATCCTGTTTAGGATATGATTACTTTATTTATAAGTTAATTGTGCACCTGATTTTTCCCATTATATTGTAACTTCTTTGATAACTGGGATCACATTATGTTTAATTTATGTTTGTGTAATCCCTTTTCCATTATCCACATTTAGCATGATAACTGTACAATAAATGCTTATTGAACTGAAACTAATGTTAACAGTATGGATATGGGAGTAATAGGGACAAAATTCATGAGAAATTAACGAGTAAAAATTTAAATCCAGATATTCTGCTTGGAAATGTTTTTATCTGTCGAAAGTGTTTGGACAACACATATTCAATTTACTGCTTAAATTTTCTATTATATTTCCATTTGTATTCATGGTATTCAACCAGATAATATGGCACTTTAAGCAGTTTATAAAAATATGTCTCTATACACATACAATAATATGACTTTCTTGGAACAACACACTTGTTTTTGTTACTAGTGTTGCTTATTAGCAATCAAGAGGCAGGTTTTCCTCAGGAATTTAAATCAGTTCTATTTCTCACCATCTTCAATACATTTACTTCAATGAAATGATGCATAAAGAAACTATGGGATAATTCTAGATCTCATCAATACCTACTTCCATGAAGGTTTCTAATACTATAGATTCCATTATCTTGTTCTACATGCTTCATATGTCACAGTAAATAATGGGTTTGATTTTGTAGATAATTTAATAAAGAATATATCTATTTTGCTGAATCTTTAAGTATGAGATTAATAAACTTTTGAAAGAACAAAAATAATGGCCGTCTCCATAAGGATTTTTAACAAAATAAATAGGAGGTGTTCTAATTACCTCTGCCTTATAATGCAAAGCTTTGAAAGGGACTTATTTATTATGTAAAAACGCCAAATAAAGAAGACAGCAACTCATGCTTTCAAATATATTGCTGGGTAGAGTAATAGTCACATGTTTTATGCTACCTAGCTAAGTCACACATATGATTAATGCCTGAAAACATGTTTCATATTTTATAACTCTAATGATGCAAGCATGATGAAATTCACTTTGGAAGATACTTTGTCAGCTGTATTGTTGATATCAAGGATCCATGTGTTTATTATCATATTTGTACTTCTAGCTGTAAGTTTTCTGTTGTCATGGTTATTGTGGTTTGAATCAGGGTCTTGCTATGTAGTACTGGATGGCCTAGAATTCAGTACATACACAGACCAAACAGGCCTTAAATTTGTGATAATCCTCCTGCCAAACTAGACTTACATATGATAACTACCATTCCTAGCTTCTGGCTATAATTGATGATCCAAAATTACAAGGAGCAAATAACAGTACTCATTTGAAATCTAAGATAATTTTCTCATAATCCTACTACTAGATACCATGATCTCCAAGAAGATGATATAGACATTTACTTGTCCTTATTTAAAGAATCCCTAGTTTGTATATAAGTATATAGAAATATGTTTCTGACCCAATAGCAATCATCCAGAATTTTATTGTAATCGGTTCTTCAAAATCAGGTTATGTTTATTGCCACTTGGCTATTTCATTATACTGGTTCCCCATATTTATTTTTAGAGTCAGCTTATGAGAAATGAATATGTTGTCATGTTAATATACATTCTTAAATAGCTTGTTATGGTTTCCAGTCACTATTATGCTAGGTATAAATATCCAACTCTGGGCTGGAAATATGTGATGACATATTCTTGTCAATTCTTGGAAAAGCTACAGTTGTCACTGGTTTTCTTTGAAGTCTTATTCAGGGCAAGACAAAATATTGCATACAAATGTGCTTTCTTAATATTGGGTCAAAAATTTTGACTGTTGGCAAGGCCTTTACTCACTTAGGGTCCAGATCATGATTTTAAAAATACTTACTTGAGTTTATGCAATCATCAAATAAGGTAATTATTCAGCCTGTATCTTATTGTTTTAAAGGCATGGTCTCACTGGATAGTTGTAGCTGGCCTGGACCCCTATATATATACAAGATTGACCTTGGATTCATAGAGATACACCCGCCTCTATCTCTGGGCACTTGAATTAAAGATATATATCACTATGCACATCTTATTTTGATATTATTTTATATTTTATATTGATGTTTATTGAGCTCTACATTTTCTCTGCTCCCCTCCCTGACTCTCCCCTCCCCTTCAATCCTCTCTCAAGGTCCCCATGCTCCCAATTTACTCAGGAGATCTTGTCTTTTTTTACTTCCCATGTAGATTAAACCTATGTATGTCTTTCTTAGGGTACTCATTGTTGTCTAAGTTCTCTGTAATTGTGATTTGTAGGCTGGTTTTTTTTGCTTTATGTTTAAAAGCCACTTATGAGTGAGTACATATGATAATTGTCTTTCTGTGTCTGGGTTACCTCACTCAAAATGATGTTTTCTAGCTCCACCCATTTTCCCACAAAATTCAAGATGTTGTTAATTTTTTCTGCTGTGTAGTACTCCATTGTGTAAACATATCATATTTTCCTTATCCATTCTTTGGTCGAGGGGCATTTAGGTTGTTTTCATGTTCTGTCTATGACAAACAATGCTGATATGAATGTAGTTGTCCTTGTGGCACGATTGAGCATACTTTGAATCTATACCCAAAAGTGGTATTGCTAGGTCTTGAGAAAGGATGTTTACTAATTTTCTGAGAAATCACCACACTGATATCCAAAGGAGCTGTACCAGCTTGCATTCCCACCAGCAATGTAGAAGTTTACATTCTTTACCCCACAACTTCTCCAGCATAAGTTGTTATCAGTGTTTCTGATCTTGGCCATTCTTACAGGTGTAAGATAGAATCTCAGAATTGTTTTGATTTGCATTTCTCTGATGACTAAGGATACTGAACATTTCCTTAAGTGTCTTTCAGCCATTTTAGATTCCTCTGTTGAGAGTTCTCTGTTTAGCTCTGCACTCCATTTTTATTGGCTTATTTGTTCTTTTGACGACCAATTTCTTGAGCACCAAAAGGGGATACAAATCAGAAAAGATGTCAAACTCTCACTGTTTGCTGATGATATGATAGCTCACATAAGAGACCCCCAAAAGTCTACCAAGGAACTTCTACAACTCATAAACACTTTCAGGAATGTAGCTGAATACTAGATTAACTAAAAAAAAAGTCAGTATCCCTCCTGTACACAGATGATAGAAGGGCTGGGGAAGAAATCAGAGAAACAACACTCTTCACAATAGCCACAAATAGCATAAGATATCTTGGAGTAACTCTAACCAAACAAGTAAGACTTGTATGACAAGAACTTTAAATCTTTGAAGAAAGAAATTGAAGAAGACACCAGAAAGTGGAAAGATCTCCCATGCTCTTGGGTAGTTAGAATTAACATAGTAAAAATTGCAATCTTACCAAAAACAATCTTCAGATTCAATGTAATGCCCATAAAAATCCCAGCAAAATTTTTCACAGACCTCAAAAGAACAGTACTCAACATATGGAAAAGCAAAAATCCCAGGATAGCCAAAACAATCCTGTACAATAAAAGAACTTCTGGTGGCACCACAATCCCTGAGTTCAAACTCTACTACAGATATTATTTTATCTTATACAATAATTTTAGTTGCATATATGAATAGCATATATTGTGATATTTCATACCATGTATACAATGTGCAATGACATGATATCATACTGTTCGCAACTTTATATAGTTTTTCTTTCTGTAGTTACACTCATTGACAATGATAACATCAGTTTTTGAAGATAAACAAACATGGATTTCAGTACTGATTCAACCATTTATTTGGATGCTATGCTCTTAAACAAATAACATAACCCCTCTAAAATGTAGTTTATTCCCCCTGTAAAATGAGCATGAATCTTTTTATGGGGAGAGTGTAAGCAAACTATGTTATGTGAAGAAACTTGCATAGTGATGTGAAGAAATAATTGTCTTTATTATTCAGGGGCCTTTTGCATCCATTTGTGTTCCTTAAATAATGTCCAATCCATCATAGCTGCCCAATACATGATGCTGAATTTTTACAAGAATGTTCTCATTCTTTAAAAAGGCTTTTTGGAGACATAAAATAATGTATCTTATAAAATTCAGACTACATATGCAATGTATCTTGATTTTCTGGGAATCTTGTTTATCTTGGTTCTAAAATTACAAGATACTGTTGAATGCCTAGTTTAAAAATTATTTTTTGTTGTTGGAGCCTGACCTTTCTCAAGCAGGCTCAGATGAGAGGAGTAGAAACATTCAAAAAGGAGAAAATTGCTGGCTGCATTTATTAATCAACAATTATCCAATTTTGTGCCAGGCAAGACATGTAAGACATGATTTGTGCAGTTAAAGAGCTTACAATCTTGTTGAGAAGACTGACTCATGAAACTATTATAACAATTAAGTGCAAAATTGTGTGGTACTGGTTCTCAGTGCAGTAGGAGTCCGGGAAAGGGGGAATCAGTGTGAGCTGCAGAATGTCAGGAAAGGCTATTAAGTTAAGGCTTCAAATGAAAAGGCGATTTTTCAGACCTAAAAAGACTAATACAAAAAAAGAGATTATTTGTTAGACCTTCATTGTACCACTCTTCTTTGATTTACACTTCTGTATTTGAAAAAGGAAATAGTCAATTTGAAAAAGGAAATAAGTCATATACTCCAAACATTTAAACTAAAATATTTTCTCTCATATTTGACACAAAATGCTTCTTCGCATGAAACCTGTGGCAAGCATTTTTAATTCATAATGTGGAAGGGGAAAATAGCATTATGTGTCATATGTAATAAAATAATCAGCATGTAAGTGCTTCACTATTGCATTGTAATGTGACAATGGGAATTAGTTGCAAACTTTAAGACCTTATTTATAGCTATGAAGTTGATTATCATATATACCATATGGCAATAATAGAAATATTTTTACTAAAGTAAGTGCAAGTATCATTTTTAAAAGGGATGTGTGCCTAGGTCCTTGCAGATGTGAGAACTACTCTCTCAGTCCTTAACTTTTATTTTAAAATAAACCCTTTAAAATTTGTCGTATCTTATCACTTTTCTGTTTCTTATTACTGTGATACTAGAATTATGTTTCACCAGCATGATTTTAAAGGAGACATTAATCCTGGGGAGGCTTAAAGATAATATATTTTTAGAAATCACTGCTTCTTCTATATGACTGGGTATGCATTCATGCATACAAGGTTTAGGTAAGCTTAGACTCTCACAGCTTCAACATTTGGGAGAAACTAGTAGTATGCTACCTATGACTGTATCCTGTGAGACTATAAATGTCCATTATTTCCCATGTTATATATTGATAACCACTATTATCAATTAATGAAAAAAGTCAAACTAAAGTTTTCAAAATGTACAATAGCTTAACAGAGTTAACAAAAATACATTTTCAAAGGTTAAAGAAACAATGCAATAAAAGACACTATTTGGAAAATATTTATTAATTATTTTTGAGAAATAGGATATTAAATCTATCTGAAACTTTAAATTATAAATGGTGGTTACTTTATAGAGCAATAGCAGGATGCCACAGATAAGGGCTCCAAATCCTTCATTTTATATTACCTTGTTTAATGGAAGGAAATGGATGACTGGGCAATTCAAAAAATAATCCAGCCATCACTCCAACTTGGATTTATCCTATATTTAATGTGTGCATTTCTTTTCTGAGTAGATGTCTGTTGAAAGTAAAATGTGGATATGTGCCTGTTAGAAATTGTATGTGACATAGATTTGAACACTTGCTAAGCAATTATCTTTAAAACTAAAATTTATCCTTTGTATTTCAAAGAGGAGGCTATGGAACACTTTTATATGTGAAGAACACAGGAGCGTATGATCAGATAAACAATAAATAGCTCATATATTTGCATATATGCAAACTATCACAAAGTAGATAAGTTGCTATAGCTGAGAATCTACAGCACTCTTCATAATATTTTCTTATATGAAATCCATGATATTTTATTGAGTATATTTAAGATTCTTGTTTAAATGTATCTCTGTAATGATATCATATAAAAATGTTTAAATAGTTTTCTTTAGATAAATTGTTTTCTAGGTTGTAACTTAGAATAATAACACAGCATATAAAACCCCCAAAGGACTTTATCTTTAGTGCGTTCTTTACAGCTGTCTCAAAAATCAAAAATCCCAACTTGATTTCCAGAAAATAGACTGTGAATAGTTCACTGTGTTGATGACCAAGAGGAACATATTAAACTGCCAAACACATTATCAAAGTACAAAGGGCTATGAGAGCATAATAGGACAGGAACAAAATATAAGACAGCACTTCTGGAGTGAAAGGTTATTTAATTTTGATGTTCTATGTGATATAGTTTGAGTGTAAGATGTGTGGGAGTTCAAAACGGAGAGTGTAAACAAGAGAAACTAAAAAACAGACTAAGAACAGATTGTCTGACTCTCAGTACTTTTAAGTACTGAACAATACAATGTGTGGGCTTTATGCCATGGATAGTAAGAAAACTTGAACTGCAGAGTAATAAGTGGAGTCACATTTTCAAATAGATTCTTTTTCTTCAGACACTGTTGTCAGTATATTGAGGTAGAAAAAAAGGAATGTCATGGAACATTACAAGCATTGGAATGTTTCACATGAAATACTTTCTAGACATTAATAACATTAATATAGATTTAAAAACACACCCATATAAGAAATATTTAAAAG
This sequence comes from Microtus ochrogaster, assembly GCF_000317375.1. Classification (NCBI taxonomy): domain Eukaryota; kingdom Metazoa; phylum Chordata; class Mammalia; order Rodentia; family Cricetidae; genus Microtus; species Microtus ochrogaster. The sequence goes on from NW_004949111.1 coordinate 4,470,431, forward strand.
GCAAATAAAAACCAGCAATTTAAATATGAAAAACTGAATAAAGAATGTTTAGTGGGTCTAGGTTCCTTTAAGTTGCCAGTTTCATTGACTGAGACTTGTAGATGCAGAAAGAGACAAATATGAAAAGGTGAATTTCATTTTTGAAGTGCCAATAAACATTCAGGGTAAAAGTGGAAGTGTGTATGTGTGTATCTGTCTGTCTATGTCTCTCTGTCTCTGTCTCTGTCTCTGTCTCTCTCT
>NW_004949111.1:4471071-4473703 GCF_000317375.1 Microtus ochrogaster
TATATTATATACACACCACGTGGGTGTTTATTATCCATGGAGATCAGACAGAAGAGGGCATCAGATATCAGATTCCTGGAGCTAGAGTTACAGACTGTTGTGAAATGTGCTGGAAATCAAAACCTCATTCCTGTAAAGAGCAAGACCTCTTTATAGCTGAACTATTTCTTAAAATCCCTGAGATGCATTCTTAAAAAATAGTTTTGAGACTGAAGGAAAGCAAAAATGATTTTATTTAATAACATTGTCATCTGTATGTGGCCAAAATAAATATTCACATTTATGACATTTACCGTTTCTTATTTTTTCATCTAAAGATCAATTATTTAGAAAGAAAAATAACTATTAGACTAATCTGTTTTTAGATTTCATTAGTGGTATTTTATTTCTAGTAGAATAAATTAGAATATATTTATAAATCATAAACAATAGTTACCACTTTTATCAAATAATCATGAATGTCTAGATCATGGGAGGACAGCAATTTCTTACTTGAGAGAGAAATCTGAATGGCTTTAAAGTAAGTCACATTTGAAATAATGAATCAGATATTATATTGAAAGTTTAAAAGCATATTTTGTATAACAAAAAGTGGATATGTGAATGTTTCATGGACAATCCTGCTAGAATCTGATTAATTGTACTGTTTTTTAGTTGATTTCATTTGAACCATAAAATTAAATGCTTAACACCAAACTGCTTGAAAGCTAATTTTTCCAACTATTTAATCCATCTTCTGAGTTAAATTTTCAGGTATGTACAAGACTGAAATACAAATCCCTGGAGAGAACTTACATTAAACAAAATAGCTGGAGAATTACGTTCCCGGTGGTGTGTGTAATGAATGACATGTTTCCTTGAATTTCAAGGGAGTATTGAAGGGGATGAGTATGAGAGGTGTTAGTAACAGAGGAAAAAGTGTCACTGTTTTTATATAAGAAGTTAAGTCTGGATTTGTTGTCTTCATGTGTAAGTGAGAACATAAGAAAAAGTGTCATGTTGCTATGAGAGCAGGGAGGAATTGGAAATTGAAATTTTTTTCTGTAGACCTTTGCTCTGCAGTGGTCACAGCAATAAGTTCCATGATGAGAGCAGTCATATTATGAGTCAGCCCAGGAAAACCATCACAGCTACATGATTCTCAGACCCCAATTCTGTTATCACAGTCAAAAAGCATTATTTCCTAAAATGAAAGTACCTTGTTTGAAATTCCAGTTTCTTTTGAATTCTGTGCTATATATCTTAACTCATAATGACAAAATGACTACGAGCAATTTCAGGTGTCACTGAGTTGCACAACACTGGTCTAAATAACATGTATTTTTAGTATAACCATCTCAACACAAAAGGGCATTTAAATAGGTACATATGCAAAAGCACATTCTTACCAGCATTGTTTCATTATATATGCAGTAAAATTTTCAATGTTCAATAACAGTGGAGTCAAAAAATCTTAAAGTAAAAGAAAAAATGAGACTTACCTTTTTCTTTTTAAAATTTTAATTAAAACAGAATTGCATCATTCATCCCCTTCCTTTCCTCCCTGAAACCCATTCCATGTACCTCTTTACTTGCTGTCAAATCCATGGCCTCCTTTTCTTTAGTTGCTACTGTTACAGGTAAACTTATAACTAAATAAATCTATAACTAGACTTACAAACTTATAACTAAATAAATAAATCCTGCTATGTCTGTTTAGTTTTGCTAGGATGTATATAATTTCAAGGCTGACCACTTAATACTGGAAAGCCTATTACAGGTTCATCTCAAGGAAGACTAATTCTCTAACTCTCAGTAGTCACTGATATATATTTTGCTTCTAGATCAATGTTTACTGGTTTTAGTATGCATAAACTGCATTTTAGCGACTTAAATTGTTAAATTATAATGTGAAGGTCATATTCACAACTATAAACTTGTAAATGACTTGAAATTTGCTCTAGTTCCAATACTTATTTGAAATGTCTGATCCTTTTTTTTTTGTAGTGACAAAATAAAGATCATTTGGGTAGTAGTCAGATTACTTGACTTTGAAGCCTGGGTTAATGTTACTTATAAGCTAGTTGCCCTGAGATAAATCATCCAACTCTTCTGAGACTCCTGTTTTTCCTATGTAAAGTCTAAATTCACTTACGTAGCAAAATCAAGACTAAGGGAAAACTATAAAAAATGAAATTCTAAGAATTTCAGTCATAGTTTTTTCTTTTTTATTATTTTTTTATTTATTTTATATACCAAGCATGGTTTCCTCTCCTTTTTTTCTTCCTGTTCCCTCCCCCAACTTCCTTTCTACTCTCCATCCACTTATCCATTCAGAAAGGGATAGGCCTCCCTTGGGAGTCAACAAAGAATGACATATCAAAGTGAGGCAGGATCAAGCTCCTCCCCCTGCATCAAGGCTGTGCTAGGCTCCCCAGAACTGAGAATAGGTTCTAAAAAATTAGCTCATGCACCAGGACAGGTCCTGATCCAACTGCTGGGGCCCCACAAACAGACCAAGCTATAAAACCATCACCCACATGCTGAGAGCCTAGGTTGGTCACATGCAGGCTCTGCAGCTGTCTGTCCAGAGTCCCTGAGCTCCCACTAGCTCAGGTCAATTGCCTCTGTGGGTTCCCTTATCATGATCTTG
>NW_004949111.1:4473904-4481632 GCF_000317375.1 Microtus ochrogaster
AGTACGTGCAGTAGGATCAAAAACCCATTGCCATTGTTCTTGAGTTCTCAGTAGTCCTCATTGTCCACTATGTTCAGCAAGTCCGGTTTTATCCTAGCCATAAATAAAGGACATTGAGCCTATAATTTGCGATCCTAAAGAAGCTAAATAAGAAGGTGAACCCAAAGATAAACATATAGGCATCCTCCTGAATATTAACCTTCATCAGGCGATGAAAGGAGACAGAGACAGAGAACCACATTGGAGCACCGGACTGAAATCTCAAGGTCCAAATCAGGAGCAGAAGGAGAGAGAGCACGAGCAAGGAACTCAGGACCGCGAGGGGTGAATGCACACACTGAGACAATGGGGGTGTTCTATCGGGAACCCACCAAGGCCAGCTGGCCTGGGTCTGAAAAAGCCTGGGATAAAACCTTCCTCCCTTTCTTAACAGGACTCCCAAATCTCAGGCAATTGCTTAGCTGTGGATCTCTGCATCTGCTTCTATCAGTTACTGGATGAATGCTCTCTGATGGCAATTAGGATACTCACCAATCTGATGACAGATGGCAAGTTCAGGTACCCTCTCCACTATTACTAAGGGTCTTAGATGGGGTCATCCTTGTGGTGGATTCGTGCAAGTTTTACTTGCACCAAGTTTCTACCTAATCCCCAAATGACCCCCTCTATTAGGACATCTTTTCGTTATTCTCCCTCTCCTTCCTGCCCCCAACTCGACCAACCCAATCCATCATGTTCCCATCCTCCCATACCCTTCCTTCCATTTATCCCCTTGGAACCAACTTACCCAGGACATATCATCTATTTCCTCTTTCCAGGGAAATCTATGCATCCCTCTTAGGGTCCTCCTTGTCACATAGCTTCTTTGGGGCTTTGGATTATATAGCCTGGCTATACTTTGTTTTACATCTAATATCCACTTATGAGTGAGTACATGCCACATTTATCTTTTTGGATGTGGGTTACCTCACTCAGGAGGTTCGATCTATTTTCTAGTTCCACCTATTTGTCAGTAAATTTTATGATGTTGCCTTCTTTTAGTGTTAGGCAGTACTCCTTTGCATAAATGTTCCATATATACTTTATAAATTCTTTGGTTAAGACACATCTAGGTTGTATTCAGGTTCTGGTTATTATGAATTTTACTGCTATGAATATAGATGAGAAAGTGTCCTTCTGGTATGATTTAGCATCCTTTGAGTATATACCCAATAGTAATATATCTGGGTCTTGAGGTAGATTGATTCTCAATTTTCTGAGAAACTACCATACAAATTTTCAAGGTGGCTGTACAAGTTTGTACTCCCTGTTATGATTTTCATCTCTTTAAGAGACAAACCACGCCCACTCCCGGCAACCCCTGCCCCCCATCTTAGATTCTCACTGTGCCTCTGGCATGGAGACTTCCCTTCTCCCACTCCCTTCTCTGTCTCTCTCCTTTCTCTTCTCTCTTCCCCTTCTCTCTCTCTCTCTCTCTCCTTTCTTTCCACCCTTCTTTAAGTAATAAATACCCAATTCTATTCTGTATGATGTATCTGCCCATGTGCCTTCTACCCACCACCTGCTCACACCCCCGGGCTTACTGGGACCAGCCCAGGGCTGGCAGCTCTCGGGACCCACTACCTGAGCCCCGCTGCTCAGGACCTGGCACTGGGACCTGCCGCCAGCTGCTCAGGACCCGCCAGAAATCATAAAACTCACACCAGCAGAGGAGTGTTCCTATTATTCCCATCTTATCCAACATAGTCTGTCATTAGCAATTTTTATCTTAGCCATTCTGACAGGTATAAGATGGTATCTCTGAGTCATTTGGATTTGCATTTCCCTGACAGCTAAAGATGTTGAACAATTTCTTGGCCATTTGAGATTCTTCTGTTAAGAATTCTGTTTAAATCTGTACCTCATTTTTTGGATTATTTGGTGTTTTGATGTCTAATTTCTTGAGTTCTTTGTCTATTTTGGAGATCAGCCCTCTATCAGATGTGGGGTGGTTGAAGATCTTTTCCCATTCTGTAGGCTGCCATTTTGTTTTATTGACAGTGTCCTTTGCGTTACAGAAGCTTTCGGTTTCAGGAGATCCCATTTATTAATTATCAATCTCAGTGTCTGTTCTATTGGCTTTATATTTAGGAATTATCCCCTGTGCCCATGAGTTCAAGGGTTCTTCCTACTTTCTCTTCTATCAAGGTCAGTGTAATTGAATTTATGTTGAGGTCTTGGATCAACTAGAACTTGAGTTTTATATGTGGGGTATAGATATATCTGTTAAGTCCATTTGAGTCAGACATCTGTTAGTTTCCTCATTTCTCAGTTAAGTTTCTGTCTTGCAGACCTGTCCATTTGTGAGAGTGGGGTGTTGAAGTCTCCCACTATTAGTGTACGAGGTTTAATCTGTGATTTAAGTTTTAGTAATGTTTCTTTTAAAAATGTATGTGCCCTTGTATTGGGGGCATAGATGTCTAAAAATGAGACTTCATCTTGATGGATTTTTTTCTGTGGTGAATGTGAAATGTCCTTCACCATCTCTTTTGAGTAATTTTAGTTTGAAGTCTATTTTTTTAGATATTATGATAGCTACACCCACTTGTTTCTTAGGTCCATTTGCTTGGAAAATCTTTCCCAACCCTTCACTTTCAGGTAATGTCTGCCTTTGAGGTTGAGGTGTATTTCTTGTATGCAACAGAAGGTTGAGGCCTATTTTCGTATTCAATCTGATAACCTGTGTCTTTTTTTAGGTGAATTGAGACCATTGCTATTAAGAGGTATTATGGGCCAGTGATGGCTAATTCCTGTTATATTTGTGTTTTGGTGGTAGTGGTCGTAGTGTTTGTGTTTGGGGTTTGGTGGTGTGAGGTTATCTGTTGCCTGTTTTTCTGTGGGTGGAGTTAGCTTCCTTGTGTTGGAGTTTTCTTTCTAATACTTTCTGTAGGGCTGGATTCATGGATGGGTATTTTTAAATCTGGTTTTGTCATGGAATATCTTGTTTTCTCCATGTATGGTGATTGAGAACATTGCTGGGTATAGTAATCTTGTCTGGGATGCATGATCTCTTAGTGTCGGCGGCACATCTGTCCAGGACTTTCTGGATTTTAGAGTTTCCATTGAGAAGTCGGGTATAATTCTGATAGGTCTACCTTTATATGGTACTTGTCCTTTTTCTTTTGCAACTCTTAATATTCTTTCTTTATTATGTATGTTCAGTGTTTTTATTATTATTTGACATGAGGGGACTTTTTTTGATCCAGTCTATTTGTTCTGTAAGCTTCTTGTATCTACATAAGCATAGCCTTCTTTAGGTTGGAAAAGTTTGCTTCTATGAGTTTGCTGAATTTATTTTCTGTGACTTTGAGCTGCAATTCTTTCCCTTCTTCTATCCTTATTATTCTTAGGTATAGTCTTTTCATGGTATTCCAGATTTTCTAGATGTTTTGTGTTAAGAATTTGTTGGATTTAACATTTTCTTTGACTGAAGAACCTATTTCCTCTATTGTATCTTCAACACCTGAGATTCTCTCTTCCATCGCTTGTATTCTGTTGGTCATGCTTGTATCTGTAGTTTCTGTTCATTACCCAGATTTTCCATTTCCACAGTTTGTGTTTTCTTTATTGCTTCTATTTGAATTTTCAAGGTTTGGACTGTTTCCTTTACTTATTTTTTTCTTGGTTTTCTTGATTTTCTTGACTTTCTTTAAGGGACTTATTGATTTCTTTCAATTTCATGTTTGTCTTTTCCTCCATTTATTTAAGGAAATTTTTCATTTCCTCTTTAAGGACTTCTATCATCTTCATAAAGTTATTTTTAAGGTCATTTTCTTCTGCTTCAACTGTGTTGGGGTATTCAGGCTGTACTGTTGTAAAATCACTAGTTTCTGGTACTGCCATATTGATCTTTATGATGATGTATGTATTTTTACACTGTTGTCTACCCATCTCTTCCTCCAATTGGTACAGGTGTGGTCTGTAGCTTTGATGGTCTCTCTTCCTCCAGGTTCAGTTGGGGCTTCTTCCTCTGGGTACATTTGGGACCTGTGGCACCAGTGTTCGCTGTGTGAAGTCAGCGGGCCCAATGGTGCAGTCCCTGGTGCAGTGAGGGATTATTGGCAGGAGAGGGTACTGCTGCCTGGTCACTGGGGGTACTGTGAGTGAGGGAAGGGTGGGTGCTAGGGCCTTTCCCTCCAGGTGCAGGTGGAGTCAGTGGGTCCTGTGTTTGTTGGTGCAGTAGGGGATGGTTGGTGGGAGAGGGTGCTGCTGCCTGGTTGCTGGGGGTGCCACGGGTTGGAGAGTGGGAAGGTTAAGACCTAGAGAGCAGGGCTCTTTAGCTGTGATATCAGATACTCACTTTTCCCTTCAGTTCCTTTGGGCCTGTGGGGTGGTCGCTGGTTTGGTCGGGGACCACACCTCTATTATCTTTATTAAGTTATATTCAAGGTCTTTTTCTTGTGTTTCAGTGGCATTGGGATGTTCATGTCTTTCTCTTGTAGGATCACTGGGGGGTTCTGGTGGTGCCATCATGCTCTTTCGGTTTTTGAGTGTATTCTTACATTGGTGTTTGTTCATCTCTTATTCCAACCAGTGTGGGTCATACCTGTGCCTATGCAGTCTGTTCTTCCAACTGGGGTGGTTTGCACCTGTGTGTATATAGTCTGCTTGCCACCTTGTGGTGATTGCTCTTCCAACTGGTGTGATTTTCAACTGTGCCTATGTAGTTTTCTGGGGTTGAAGGGTAGGTCTCACCATGGTAAGGATGTTCAGATGTATGGGCTTGGGCATCAGAGTGAGTCATGAAAGGGCAGAGTTCAGTGGTTGGAAGGGTTGGGTGGTAGTACAGCCTGGAGGCAGGTCTCACCTGCTTGCCAGCTGGTGAGGAGTTCCAGTAATAGATTTTTTAAAGTTATTGTTTAAACAACATACAAAGAAGGAAGGGACAAATTATTTGAGAAATAGTATTATGGTAAATATTTAAAAATATTTTAATTTCTAGGTCATAAACGGATGTAGCATGAAAAATAAAAATTCAGAGACAGATACTGGGGTTCAAGCTAAAGATCAGAAAAGCAAAGCAGCCATGTCACTGGAGAGTACTCACCTCTACTAATGCTCAGACCGAAGGGGCGACTCTCAGAGTGTGCTGCTCTCCACCAAACCTTAGACTGACACTGAGACCCTGAGATCCTGTCTCCTGTCTTATATTCCTCTCTGAGATTAAAGGTATGCACCACCAAAAGCCAGCCTCTATGGCTAACTTGTGTGGTTGCTGGGTTTAAAGATACGCACTACCACTGCCCAGCCTCTATGGCTAACTACTGTGGCTGCTGAAAGGTTTGTGCCACCACTGCCTGGCATGTATGGCTGACTAGTGTGACTAGTTTTGCACTCTGATCTTCAGGCAAACTTCATTTACAAAATAAAATATCTCTCAATATACACAAAATTTTAAAAAATAAATGTAAGAGCTAACAAAATTAAAGCTATGAAATATTATAGAAAAACATAAACGATTATTTTTCTGTAGGAATAAAGCTATTTCTAAACTAAAAAATGTGGGAAACAGTAGATTAGACATTATTACCAAAAAGCATTAGTGGACTGGAAATGACTTGCAATGTTTATTCTAGATAAAGAATTGTATTTTAGCTGAATGTGGTAGTGTACACCAGTATGCCCAGCACTGCAATTTGAAGGAAGTAAGATTGCACATTGATTTGGTGGCCCATATGGACTATATGAAATAATGTCTTAAAAAACAACTAATTTATAATTTTGTAATACATCTTATTAGACAAGTACATAAGAATACCTTATTTTTGAAGTGAAGTAAGGTTATGAATAAGCAATTCACAAATAAAGAAAATAATAGCATAGAGTAATCTCAGAAATGCAATTTAAAATGAGATACGATTTTTGAAGTTTCAGCAATTTATAATAATAATAATAATACTTAAGGTCAAAAAAAGGTAAGATAAAAAAGTCCCTACTTGTGCCACTGTAAACTAGTAAAATCTTCCTAAACAGAAATTTACTGATATGTATTCAAAGGGTCAGAATGTGCATAATCTTTGACCTGGATAGTCACATATAATTTGTTTTAAATTGGAAAATGTTTCAACAGAAAATATAAAGATCTCTACTGCAGAATTAAATATCATAAACTTTAATGCAATTAACATCCATAGCAACTGAGGATTGTTTAAATTGTGGTAGACTACAAAAATTAACTAATATGTAGTCATTAAAGCCACATTGTAAAACATATTTACTTTATGGTAAGTGAAATCTCAAGTTAGTTTTGTATAATTCAAATTTGCTTATTTGAAAAGAAAATATGCATGTATACACATATACTGAATTGGTCTATACAGAGTGCACTGATTTTATGCAGCTTTGTATTTTTTATTTTGTAAATTGAAAAGTATTACACAGAAAAACAATACATTATTTCAAAAAACATAAATGAATATTTAAAGAAAGGCAAGTGTCATGATTTGAAACAAAATGACCCCCATTGTATCACACCTTTCAATATTTGGTCCTCAGTTGAGAGAAATATATGGAAAGGATTATGAGGCACGGCAGTGTTGGAGAAGGTATGTTACCGGGAGTTATCTTTGAGGACTGAGTAGCCAATGCCATTTTCAGACCTCTCTGTCTTGTGATTGTGGACCAAAATGTAAGATCTCTGTAGTTGCTCAAGTGTCATGTCTTCCTTGTTACTGTCATGCTCTCCACCAGAGTGTTCATGGACTCTAACTCGCTGAAATTCTAATCAAAGCTCCAATAAATTTTCTTTGGTATTGCCTTGGCCATGATATCTTACTGCAACAATAGTAAAGTAAATACGACAGAAGTTAGTACCAAGAAGTAACCTATTGCTGTAGCAGGCCTGACAATGCTGTTTTTGTTTGTTTTCATTTTTGTTTTTTGAAGAATGTGGAAGAATTTGGGACTTTGGGATAGAAAAGTGGTTAAACCCTGTAAGTGAGGCTTAATGGACCATCCTAGTAGGAACTTGGAAGACAGTAGTATTGAGATCCATGTGGACTATGAAAACCTGGATCAGAGGTTTCAGAAGGGAGCAATATTAGCAATTGGTCTAGAGATAATTCTTGTGATATTTTGTGGCTGCATTTTGCATTTGTCCTAATAAACCACATGAAGATAAATTGAAAAGTTTTAGACTAATTTCTTGGGCAGAGGAGATTTCAAGACAGCCTAATATTTACTCTGTTACTGGATTATTAGCAATCACTCAAACACTATCCTCAGATCCTCTATCTTTACTTAAGTATACTGAGTTTGAATGATTGTTTAAACTGTGAAATAAAATTATTTGTGTGTGTGTGTAGATTTGTGCACACACACACATATATGTGTGTATATATATGTGTATATATATATATATGTACACACACACACACACACACACACACACACACACATATATATATACCTGTGGAGGCCAGAAGAGCATGCTGGATTGCCTGAAGTTTTAATAACAGTAGTGAGCTTCTGAATGTGGGCACTGAGACCAAAATTCTGGTTTTCTGAAAGAGTAGCAAGTGATATTTATAGCTGAGTCATCTCTCTAACATAGCACTAATTCTTTTTTTATTTTATTGAAAAAAAGGAAAAAAAGGTTTCTGCCTCCTCCAAGCCTCCCATTTCCCTCCCCCTCCTCCCACCCTTCTCCCCCTCCCCCCACTCCTCTCCCACTCCCTCTCCAGTCCAAAG
>NW_004949111.1:4485327-4504746 GCF_000317375.1 Microtus ochrogaster
CTCTGTGTCTGTGGTTATGTCCCCCTTTTCATTTCTGATCTTATTAATTTGCAAATTCTCTCTCTGCCGTTTGATTAGTTTGGATAGGAGTTTGTCAATCTTGTTGATTTTTTCCAGGAACCAGCTTTTTGTTTCATTCATTCTTTGTATTGCTTTCTGTGTTTCTATTTTTTGATTTCAGCTCTCAGTTTGGTTATTTCCAGTCTTCTCCTCCTCCTAAGTGAGCCCAAGAAGTATAGGGGGTTGAGGAACTTCTGAGTTCCCTGCCCTGGGCTGGTGCCGCGGGGTCAGAAACTCACCCCAATCTTGGCCCTCTTGGCACCGAGATCAACCATAGCACTAATTCTAACTGATATTAAAAATAAAAACTCAAAGCCAGCTATCAGAGGGTAAAAACTGAAGAATCAGAGAAACAGAGATGTCAGCCACTAGAGTTCTAACCTCTACCAATAATCAGACCAAAATGGTGATCTTGTCCTCAGACTGCCTCCTCAGACTGACTGCCTAGACTACTGTTCAGACTGCTGCCTCTGACTACTGCCCCAGACTAAATTATCTCCTGTCTTCTCCCACCTTATATTCCCCTCTGTGCCCAGCTGTAACACTCCTGTCAGCACCCTGGTGCTGCATTAAAGGCATGGGATTCCAAGTGCTAAGATCACCTTTGTTTGAGCTCTCTTTCTCTTTTAGACTAGATCAATTTCATGTAGCTCAAGCTGGCCTTCAACTAACAATAACAGAGACCTGTCTGTCTCTGTCTCCCATGTCCTAGTATTAAAGGTGTGTGCCACCACTGCCTGGCCTCATATGGCTTAGATCTGATCTCTGATCTTTAGGCAAGCTTTATTTGTGAAAACAGAAACAAAATATCACTACACTCTAACTCCAAAATTGTCACTTTTTAGATTAGTGTATATTGTATGTTTCAGGTATATTATGTGATGATTTGACATCAGTTGTGTACCCATTAGTACAGTTAAATGGATGACCAATGTAATCATTCATGTGCATCATAGGGATGAAGACACGAACTCTCATATAATTTCAAGTGAAAACAATAATAATTTTAACTATGATTAGCATCATGTATATTAGAACCTCCAAAAGCTTTCCTCTTGCAACTGGAAGTGTATACCCTATAAAAAATTATCCCAATTTCTGCCAGTTTCTTGTACAATTTGATTCTAGAAGCTTTATTCCTAAATTATGAACCGATGCCTTTCTGTCCCTACTTAGGGTTTAGTGATAGGAGATACATTCTACTATCAATAATAGTAGGGCCTATCAACAGAAACATATTTTTATACCTTCTGATTCAACAAGAAAGGTTTTCTGAAATACAGTATTGTTATTAATTCCTTGAGAATTTCATGTAATTTAGTTTTAATAATATTAGCCTCCCACTCCACCTCCTAAGTACTCATATACCCACCACCAATGCTGTCTTTCTCTTATCTTTTAAATAGCATGCCAAGTCAGTTTTATGATTCTTATATGCTCATACATGTGAAGCTATCCACTGGGTTGTTGTTGACCTACTAATGGCCTCACACTTAAAAAAAACTGTCTTTTCACCAGAATCCCCTCAGTTGTGATGGAGTCCTTTGAGCCTCTCTCCCTCCCTGTTTCATGCTAGAATACTGTCTGGTTTTATTTTATGAATTTCTTACATAGGCAACCATAGCTGCTGTAAGTTCATGGTTGCAGGTGGTCTGTCATGTCCAGAAGATAACAATTTACTCGAATTCATCCGTAGCTTTTGGCACTTAAATCTCTCCTCTTGCTCATCTGTAATGGAACCTAAGCCATGGGAGTGATATAAATGTTCGCTTTGTGATTATCCACTCCACGGACACTTATTTTCTGTACTATAATGAGTTGTGAGTCTCTGTATTCAGTCTACTGAACAAAAACCTTTCTGATGAGGTCTGAGAGCTACATTCATTTATGGGTAAAGAGATATGAATTAGAGATAAGTTTGATACCATGTCCACTTAGCAGGATAATTAGTAGTAGATTCATCCCTGGGTCATATGAGCTTCCCAATCATTAGTTCTTGGCCAGGTTACAGTACCAGTCTTAAGTTTTAATTTATGAAGTGGTCCCTAAATATAAGCAAAAAGTGGTTGATTAATCTCATAACATTTGTGCCACCATTGCACCTATGAGCATATCTTGCTATGTTTTTTATTATTGTCATTCACATTATTCTCAGCTGTACAAGACTGCTGATGCTTTTTTATTCTTCTGGCAATCTGAGAAGAACCTTTAAAGCCTATGAAATCTATCCTGCGTGGAGAAAACCTCCTGGTTAGTACCAACTTGATTTCTTTATATTCTGTGATCAAAGTATGTGTTATCATCAGTGATAGGATCTTACCATCAAGCATGAAACAATGAGAAATAACAACTCTGATAAAAAATGTCAATGCAGTTCTTCACAGGAATTAAAAAGAAGACAAGAATTTTAAAATTCATATGAAGCATGAAAAATCCAGATCGCCAATATAATCCTAAAGAATAAAAACACTCCTGTAGTTATTAATACTTCTAATTTAAAGTTATATTAAGAACCACAGTAGTATAAACAGCATTGTACTGGCTCAAAAATTGAAACAATGATGGGTGGAATAGAATCAAGGACCCAAATATAAGTATACATACTCACAGCCAATCAACATTTGACAAATATGCTAGAAATACATTAAAGAAAAAAGGGCATCTTTAGCAAATGGATGTCTATTCATAAATGGGTGAACTTTGTTCCTTCTCTCTCAACCTACATACAAATAAATTTCAAATGGATTAAAGACCTAATATTTATAAACAAAACTCTGAAACTTCAGAAAGAAAGTATATTTCATAATATAGGCTTGGGTAAGGACTTTCTGAAAAGGATTCCAGTTGCTCAGTAAACAGAACCAATAATCAAGTTGGACTTCATGAAATTAAACAAATTAGAACAAACTCTTTCCTCCCTAAAAAGAAGGCAACAATAAAAATTTCTGCCGTACAAACTAACGATCCAGTGTTGACAGAGACTGCTTGTTCATTACCAAATGCCCAGATCCAAAATAAACACACAGAAACTATATTATTTGCAATACTGTTTGGGCAATAGCTTAAATGTCTTTCTAGCTATCTATTATATCTTAAATTACCCAATTCTATTAATCTGAGAATCACCACATAGCTGTGGCTTATAGGACAAAGTTCAGGCATCTGTCTCCTCCAGTGGCTATTTGGCTTCCCATGACTCCACCTTCTTTCTCCCAGCATTCAGTTTAGTCTTTCTGCCTAGCTCTAGTCTACAAAACCACTGGTCAAAACAGCTTTATTCGTTAACCAATAAAAGCAACGCATATACAGAAAGACTTACTACATGAATGCAACCTAAAGAATGGAAGGAAATCTTTGCCAACCTGCTCAGTCTGAATAATGTTGCATTTAGAAATATGTGTGGGTGGTTGCATGCATGTAACAACAATTAATAAAAAAGCTAGTCCTTGATTTGAAAGAGAACAAGAAGTAGTATATAGGTAGGCAGGTTTGGAGAGTGGAAAGGGAAAAGGAAAATTGTATAATTATATTACAATCACAAAATAAAGGAAATAATAAAAGCAAATCCTTGCCAGTTGAATACCTGATATCTGATTGGTATTTAGAACACACAAACTAATTAAAAATTGAAACACCAAGAAAATAAACATTTGAACCATTAATAAATAAACCATTGAAAAGTGGTCTGTAAAACTAAATAGTGTTCATCTGTAGCCATCAAGTAAATGCATTTTAATATATATTTCAGATTTCATCTACAAGTTATTTTTAATATAAACCTTTACAAAATAGTTTGATGAAAGTTATTTTACATGGATGGATAATGCTTATACAAAAATACAAGAGTGATCAAACAAAAATTCCAGGGTCAGATGTGGCACATATCCCTACGAATTGCTGGCCAGGAAGAACCCAGAGATTGTCAAAACAACACAGGATATTGCTGTTACTCTTAATTGCCCACCAAAGCTAGATGATAAAACCCTATTGTTAAAGATCAAATATCTTGGTTGCATGAAACATAAATCAGGCTTCAACTGAACTGATCCTTCCTCCATCCTTGCTAGTGTACTTAGTGTTAGAAAGTTCAATACAGGTTGCTGAAGTAGATAACTTAGAATAATTTACTAAGCTAGTGAATTGTGCTCTACAACTTTGGAAAGATATACCCACTGGTACACTAATGGTATGCATATAACTCTAGCTCCAAGGGATTGTGTGCCCTCTTGTGGCCTCACTTGGCACCTTTTCATTCACTTGTGCACATACATTAACACAGACACACTTGTGTTTGTGCACATTCACACATTAAATAAGTAGATTCTGTCATTTGAATGTACAGCTATATTTCTTATTTTTGAATTAATATTTCTTTTTCTTTCCAACTTGCTCTGGCTAGAACATCTAATACTACATTGAATAGAATGGACAAAATGGATGGACATTTTTGTTCCTTGACTAATCTTAGTGGTAACTTTTATGATTTTACACTGTTGAGTGCTTGCATCTGTGAGTTTTCCAAATATTGCTGGTTTGAATTCCTTTTTCTTAATCAATAAAAATATTGGGCTTCATAAAATGAGGCCTTTCTATATCAAGTAAAAGGATCATATTTTCCTTTTATCAACAGAATATATTACACTGATTACCTTTCTTATGGATTATCCTTACTTTTCAAAAATAAAACTTACTTGGTCATGATATCTACTCTGTGATGGCTAAATTTGATTGTCAACTTGTTGGTATTTAGACTTACACCAGATTTGTGTCTCTGTAATTGTTTCTAGAGAGGATTAACTGTGGGAGTGGAGGAGTCTGTCTGCAAAATAGGCATCACTTTTCAACAGGAGACCAAGATATACAGAAATACAAGAAAAATTCAGTGATCACATGTTTGCTTCTCCCTGCATGAGCACCTCTATCATTGCTGCTGCATCATTGACTTCTTTGACCTTATGATGTGAAGTTATTATCACTAACACTCCAGGGAACTTCCAGGCCTTCAACACACTATACTGAGGTATTCAGTCTTAAAGACTGAGCAATTACTGAAGTTTTTACATCTTCATCATGTAGATAGATATTGCTGAACTAATCCACCCCTATCATTTAACCCAATCTGATAAATTATCTTTTATATAACAATACATACATATATTCTATATACATATACATGTATATATGTATATTCTAGAGAACTTTTTCCCAAAACAAGTCTTTTTATTTTAATATGCCAATTGCAGTCTGCTAATGACATATGGAGTCAGATTTCATAACAAATACTGTTCTGTAGTTTTCTTATAGTTTTTTTTTATCTGGATTTATTTGCAACTTTAAGTTACAATTTTTAGACAAGTTTGAAAAGGATATGTGTCAATTCTTCTTTAAATGTCAGGTATATTTCACCAATGATTTCATCTTGTCCCGAATTGTCCTTGGATGGTTGTCTGTTGGTGATCTCTGTCTCTGTCTCTTTCTCCCTCCCTTCCCCCATGTGTGTATGTGTGTGTGTGTGTGTGTGTGTGTGTGTCTGTATGTGCATGAGTATGTACACAATTGCAGGTGCTTATAGAGGACAGAATAAAGAATTGGATTCCATGCAGCTTAAGTTACAAGCTGTTGTTAATGGCTCATTATAGGTACTAGAAAGTGAACTCAGGTCTCCATCAGAGAGGGATGTACAGTTAACTATTGAGCCATCTTTCCATCCCCTGTTTAGTTTAGTTTTGATTTGATTTGTTACTGATTAAATCTTCTTACTAGTTGTAGAGTTATTTAAAATTTCTCTTTCTTCTGATCAGTTTGATAGATTGTTTATCCATTTGATCAAGATTATCAAATTTGTTGACATAAAAATATTTAGCATACTCTTTTGTAATCCCTTTTATGCCTTAAAAATAAATATTGATATTGTCATATTTGTTCTTATTTAATAATTTAACAATTACATATCCCATTTTTCCTCACTTCTCTCTTTCTATCCCCCTCCTTCCTATATCCAACTTCTTCTCTCCTAATGTTGTCAGTCAAGTTAGTTTTGTCAATGTTATTCATACTTTCAAAGTTGACTTTTATTCTTCCAGAACATACAAAGTTATGCTGTTGTTTAGATGATTCTTTTCCTATTTTATTTTAACAAAATTTTATTACTATAATTTTCCCTCAAAGAACTTCTTTCACTTCATTCCATGAGTTTTATATGTTTAAGAAACTTCTGAGTTGAATTGGCAAGATAGCTCAGTAGGCAAAGTAGCATGTCTTGTAAGTATGGTGACTTGAGTTTGATCCTTGGAAGAAACCTGGCCACTTGAGTTCAACCCCTAGAAACCACATACATATGAAAGGAGTGAAATGACACCACAAAGTTGTCTTCAACATCCATATACATGCTGTGACACATACACACACATAAAAGCACACTTAAAGCATTTTTAAAAATAATCTCTTGTATTAAGAAAAATTAATATTATGTTGAAAGATTTGTACTGTCCTCTTTCACAATTAGTTTGCTTTTCTGTGTTTACTTATTAGTGTGATATGAGGCTGTTTGGGCTTCCCAGAGCACTGATTCCCCATGTCTCAGAAATATTTAAGAGTCAGTATTTTCTCACTAATCCATAAAGCAGTTATGTATAGATAAAATGTCCAATTATTCATAGAAATGTTTCGGGATTTTGTTGTTGTTGTGTATCCATGATCATTAACTTACTGTCTTAGCAATTCCTCCCATTTTCTTCTTTATGAACACTATGGCTGTTTCTTGCCATCATTACTTCCAGGAAAAATGACAGAATCAGCTTGTTAAATTCATAAAAAAAAAGATACTGTAAGCACACTGTACCTATGCATGGATTTAGGGAGTTAGTATCTTTAAATAACATTGTCTCCATATCCTTAAACATGTTACATATTTTTAATGTGTGTTTGCATGTATATATGTTCATTTGTGCCTTAATTTATTTCTCTGCTACTGTGATGATACAGTGAGAGAAGAGCAATTTGTGGGAAAAACTGTTTCACAGTACAATTATAATCCACTGTGGCAAGGAAGTCATATCTTCAAGACCTTGAAGGAACCGTTTACATTAATTCACAATCAAGAACTAGAGAGCAACAAATGCATGCATTTTAGTGTTCAGCTCAAATTCTTCATTTTATAAAGTCCTGGACTCCCTGCCCAAGCAATGATGCCACTAACAATTAAGATGAGTCTTCCTAGTTTAAGCTTTAAAAAAAATCAAGCAATCTCCACAGCCATGCCCAGGGACTAATTTGCCAGACACTTATAGACTCTGTCAAATTGACAGTTAACACTGACCACCATCATGTGCATAGGGGAAGACGTTTGCGTGTGTGAAACCAGAGGTGGATGTTGAAAATCTTCCTCAGTAGCCTCTGTTAATTATTCTTTTGAGACAGAATCTCTCACTGAAGTCAGAGCTTATTGATTAGCTTGAGTGTATGGTCAACTAGACCCAGAATTTCTCTGTCTCTATCTCCCCAGGATTGGTATTAAAGTCACATAATGCTGTGTCCAGCACTTTATGTGGCTGTTGGGGATCTGAACTCAAGTGTTGCAAACACTTTACTAACTAAGCCATCCTCTGGTCTTGCTACATATCAGTTTTTAAAGTTGGAAAAATTTATCTATCCATCTATCTATCTGTCTGTCTGTCTGTCTGTCTGTCTGTCTGTCTGTCTGCCTGCCTGTCTGTCTGTCTGTCTGTCTATCTATCATCTATCTACACACATATGAGGGGGGGGTTACATTTTGTGAAGGCATTTTACAAGCATTTCTTTTGTCTCTCATAATATATTTCTCCTTTCCTTCTTTCTTCCCCTCCAATAGTGTTCCCATTCCCTCTCTCATTCAGGGTGTTTTATTCTATAATATTGTTCCACACACATATGTGTGTATATATGTATATATTTAACTACTTAATCATTTAGTGTTGCTGGCATGTTCAAGCATTTAAGGTTTACCACTAGAGATTGAATAACCTGTTACAGGGTTCATCCCAGAAAAGAACTGTATATCTTAATATTATTGTAATATATAAGATTTCTAAATTACATTATATTTATTCCCAAAAGTATAGATATCTACTAAATAGGACATATTTATCTCATTTATTGTTTGATACTGTTTGAAATAACCAATTTTTTAAAATTCAGAAACATGTCACTAATTTATTAATACAACTAATTTATCAATTTAGACTTTCTAAAATGAAAATTGTATCAATGTACGAGATTACAGCTTATTTTCTCCTTTCCAAACCTTATGTTTTTTAACTCACTTTTATTTTACTATGTTAAAATATTGAATTGAAATAATATTGAATAATGATAGTAATCATTCTTGTCTTGTTTCATGATATGAAAAAAGTCTCTGGTCTTATTGTAAAATACAAAATCTTATGTACTTGTTAGGGTTTTTAAATGAATATTGACAACTTGATTATGCAAGTTTACTCCCGAGACAATGAGATTACTCAGAAGGTAAACATGATTGCCACCATGCTTGATAATCTGAGCTGGAATTTTCAGAACCCACACAGTGGAATGAAAGAACTGACTCCTGCAGTTTGTCTTCTGACCTCCACACTCACATAGATACATATCACAACACACACATGCATAAACGTGCTAAAAAATTAATAAAAATTCAAGTTTAAGTATTATTTCTCTACTGAGTTTTATTTTTATCCACAAACATTCAATTATATTTGAAATTATTAGTGTCAAGATTATGTATGTATAATATTAAATATACTTGCATTCTAGAAATAAACCAGGTTACTCATGATATATTATTATTTTTATATATTGCTGTATTTGGTTTATATTTTACTTAAGAAATTTGTATTTATATTCACAAATGATTATTATCTTTCCTCATGATGGATCCTATATCACTGACATCTCATCCCCATAAAATGAGTTCAGTAGAACCGGGCAACGGTGGTGCATGCCTTTAAATTCAGCCCTTGGAAGACAGAGGCAGGCAGGTCTCTGTGAGTTCAAGGCCAGCCTGGTTTACAAGAGCAAGTTCCAGGACAGCTATGACTTTTATACAGAGAAACCCTGTCTTTAAAAACTAAAAAAAAAAGTTCAGTAGTGTTGCATATTTTTCTTAGATTTCATGTAATAATAAAATTGATTTTGCAAAAATATTTTTGGAAATTACCATCTCATAGATATAAGCATGGAATAATTTTGTAGAAAGTAAATTGACAGCCATCTAGTTTTATTAATGTCATAATACTATTCATATTTCCTTCTTTTTATTTTGTAAAAACAGGGAGAAATGGCCTATTTCTTCAACATTTTCAAAAATACTGCCATAAAATTATTATTCACTAAAAATTTCCCTTTGAAATATCTGTAGTATAGCAATAATTTCTTCAATGCTTGGTAGTTTTTTGGATTTACAGATTCTATTTAAAATAATTTTATGGCTTACCACACCAAAGTCTATATTCAACAAAATTCTCTAATAACCCCAGACCATAATACATAAATATTTTTAGCTCTTCTTTTCTTTTCAAATGATATTATTGAGCAGATATATTTATTATTTTCTATATTTGGATATTATGATTGAGGAAATATAGACATCAAAATTGAGCTCTAACATAAACTGTGGGCTTTAGTGGATTCAATTAAAATAGAAGTATCACTCTGGTATTCATGAGAAAACAGGAAATATGAGGTAAATGTCCATACTTTCTGTTCTCTCTCTCTCATTTTTTGTAAATATTGAATTGGTCTAAGAAAAAAATATCTCAGAAAATTGAAACCCACACATGATTCTATAATTACTGCTTTAGAAAGTCAGTATTTGTTTAGATTTATCCACAATATCCATAATACACTGCTTTCTTGTCATATTCTTTGTTTTTAAGTGTAATCCTGGAGATTATACATTTAAAAACATATTTGACGTGTGTGTGTGTGTGTGTGTGTGTGTGTGTGTGTGTGTGTGTGTTTAAGGCTTGTTTGCTAGGAAGTGCCTGTGAAGTTCAGAATACAATTTTCAGTGATCAGTTCTCTTGTTCTACTGTATGTTCTTGGAAGAAGGCTATGAAACTTTCATGGATGGCAAACATTTTTATCCACTGGTCCATCTTGTCTTGGGATCTTCAAGTATCATTTATTTTCAGCTTATAGAATATTCCTTAGTTTTTGGTTTTCTTCTTGAGAGTTAGTTGCTTTTTTCTTCTTATTTTTATTGTTAACCTATTAATTTTACTCTCTCCTCAAAAGAGATTTTTACTCCCTTTTTTTACAATTCTAGATTAGACCAATTTGATTTATTTTTCCAGAATAGTTAGTTTATTATTACATTTTTGTTGCCATACATAATGCATACATCAGTGTATGTAAGAAGCCACAATGGCTTCTTAGATATTTTGCTGAGATCAGTTATAGTTTGCTTGCCACTTTCTTTAAGATGATATCTATTTTGAAGACTTCTCTTAATGACTTTGTCTTTTATGGTTTTCTGTTTTATTATCATATATTTAGTTCGATATGGATAATTTTTTATCTTTTTTGATCCTTTAAGATTTTGGAAATTTGGTGTGATCTTGTTTTGCTTTTTGAGACAGAATGGCCTTGAATTTACAGAAATCCACCTGCCTATGCCTCCTGAGTGCTGGTATTAAAGGAATACATAGCACCACCACTACTATGTGTTCTTTATGTTACTTTGTTATCTCTTGATGTATATTTATTTTAACTCCCAAAATATATTCAATTGTATTTATTTCCCTCTCAAATTCATGTATTTTTAAGTGTTTTGACCTTCAAGTATTTCAAAACTGACTTTTGTGTATCTTGCCATTTATCAAATCTTCCAGGCCAGTTTATTTCTTTAGTGATGTGGGATTTCCCTCTGTATGCTGTGATAACTGTAAATTAAGAACTGCTTTGAGCCCATAGCAGAGCAGGGCAGGCACAGCAGATTGTGAAGGACTGGACTGGATGCTGGGAGAAAGAAGGGCAGAGTTAGGGAGAAGCCATGGATCCACCACCTGAGACAGATGCTGGGAATTTTAGCTAGTAAGCCACAGCTATGTGGCGATATACAAAATAATAAAGATAAATTAGTTTAGTATATGAGTTTAGCCAGAAATACACTTAAGGTATTGGCCAAACCGTATTGCAAATAATACACTTTCTGTGTGATTATTTCAGGTTTAAGCTACCTGGGTAGCTGGGAACCAACAAGCAGCTCCTTACAACAAATAAAGAGACAGAGTGCAACAGATTGACACCAACATGGCAAACTAAAATCAACTTAAAAACCTGAGAGAGCTTAATTCTAAATACAAGAATACAGCGTTTAACACAGCTTCTTGCTGTTTATTGGCAGTGTACCACAGCTCCTTTAAGAGAGGCTTTCCTGACTCAGCATCAACAGAAAAAAAAGCCACGCCATTTTGAAATGCAGGCTTCTGGGCTGTGCTGCCAGTGTGATCTCTGGCTCTTTCAAAAGATTGAGAACTTTGATGGGATTTGTGAGCCATGTTCTATGGCTTGCTTGGTGGCAACATAAACCAGCTGTGTGCCTAGAGATGGGTCACTGGAGGTGGAAATCCGCTTTGCCATGCTGGGCTGTAACCATATATACCATAGTAATGGTGCAGCTTAAGTTTTAAGAAGTGCTTAGCACTTTAAAAAGCACTCTTGGGCAGTAAAGAATTACAGATATGCAATAAAGACAAATCCATGTGAGTCATAGTGTTGGATAAATGTACGTAGGCTTGGAAGAGAAAAGAAAAATAAGCTGTGTAAAAATGGAAAATTTATAGAGAGTCTGGATTGTGTATATTATTATGTTATCCTTGAATTTTTTGACTTTGAATGAGCTAAGTACAGAGAGACATTTCATTGGATGGGCTGCTAAGCTAAGCCAGCATGTATATTATAAAGGTATCATGGCTTCAAAATTTGGGTCTAAGAATATGTTGCTTTGGAAAAGAGGTTCTTTTCTTGTTTCCACAGAGGATCAGAACATGTGGATTGCTTCCAGACTGGTATGGTTTGATTGAATAAGACCCCTTGAACACCCCTCAAAAAATTACTTTGCCCAATAAACAGCAAAAAGAAGTTTGGACAGAACTGTGCCCACATTACCAAATATTGCCTATAAATGTTTATCTACATTTAAAGGGGGAATATGCTATAGAGACAGAAGCTTTGCATTGGTATGGATCTTGGCTTATTGATACAAATTTAAGGTCAATTTTGTTGTATGTATATGTATTTCTGATCTTGATTAAGGTATTGTGTTTGTGTAACTCATTTAAAAATATAATGTATAATTAAGAAATATAAGTTAATAGATACTCATCTATAATAGTCAAGCTTGTAGTCATGCTAGATTTTCTAGATGTAAAGAGATATATTTCAATTTGTATTCTTCAAATCTTTCAGAAACCTTCAGAATATGGCATTTAAATATGTTTTAATAACTTAGGAATGTTCATGACAATGAGACACTCCTGCTCCTGGCAGCGCCAATTACCTCAAGAGGAAGATGGGCATTGAAGAGGCTCCTTATAGAATTTGCTAGCCATTTGGGCAAGAAACTGTTCCTGCCTGGACTGCTGAACTGGACATGTAGGACCCACAAAGAAATGATTGCTGAAATTGCCTAAAGGTGAGACAATCCTTTGGGGTTCTTGCTTCATGAAAGAGTCTGCCAGACATTCTTCAGGACACAGAAGAAAATGACTGACAAACAGCCAATATAGGCGGAACTGCCTTTGAAATTTCCTGTTTTATGGAAAAGTCTGCTGGACACTATGGGCCTGTTAGACGAAGATGCATTATTCCCCAATAATGCAGAAGAAATTTGGATGATTGCTCAGGTAGCTAATTGTCTTTGTCATATATTGCTCACTTTGGAAGCTGCTTGATTATACTTCTTGCCTTCTCAAGTAATATTAACTCCCTTCTCAGGTCTTCAATGGGGTTGAAGATGAGATAGTTGTAATAACTGTCCTCTTATGGTCTAGCCAAGCCATTTCCTATACAAGACTTAGACTCCTTAGGATAGAATGTTTATTAAAACATTTAGCATATGTTCCCTGCTTAACATTGTTTATGCTGGTTGTAATTCTAATCTTATACTTGATATCTGTTCCTAGTGTATATAGTTTTGTATTGGGTTTGGAATTCTCTTATTTAAACAAATGGGGGAGGGGCTGTGGCTGCATATTCTGCTCCTTCAGCCAATAGCCTTTAAGATACCAGCCCACGTGGGTGTGGTCTCTTATACTATTTATGCTGCTATAAAGCACACGTCCGGACTCTCTTCTCAGGCTGCATAATTAGGTTGCTGTTCCCCCGTTCCAGCAGAGGATTGTGATCTCTGAGACTGTAACAATGAATGGGGCCTATTTGTTGGGGTTTCTGTCCCACCCAGTTCCCCACAGCTGACAAGCTCCAAAGAAAATCACACAGAGACCTCTATAAACTAAAAAGCTGATTGGCCCATTTGCTCATGTTACTTATTAGCTCTTATAGCTTATATTAACCCATTGTTTTAATCTATTTTGGTCATATGTCTCAGTACAGTTTTTCGCTGGCAGATCATATCCTGTTGCTTCGGTGGTCTGGGCAGGAGTGGGAGGAATCAACTTCATCCTTCCCAGAATTCTCCTGTTCTCATTGGATCATTTCTACTTTCTATATTTTCTATATTTTCTGCCTGGCCAATCAGTGTTTACTTAAAACATGATTGACAGAATACAGACAATTCTCCCGCACCATGAGACTTTATTTATTTATTTATTTAGGGGTAGTCTCATGGTGCGGGAGAATTGTCTGTATTCTATTATTCTCACTTCTATATTAGTGTGGGATTTCTTTTCAGTGTCCTTCTTCACCTTAGTTTCTCCAAAACTTTTATTTGTGAAATTGTTCTTTTAGTACTCTGAATGTGGTAACCAAAGTTGTTCTTAACTGTTTAAGATTTGAAAACTATTACTTTCCAACCATCTTTAACTCTTGATGTCTGGGTTTATTATCTTTATTTCACTTATTGTTCTTGAACAATTAAGTGTGAATAGTTTACAACAAACTTGACTTTATTCAGAGTTTTCATGTTTTTGTGTGAGTGGAAAAAAATCTGTTACAGTATCAAAATAAATGTATTGGTTGGTGTTTTCTCAGTAACTCAAGTGAAATACCATTGAATTACATGGAACAATATATTTCTGGTACACTCTGACCCTTAATTATCTATACTTGAGAGTTGAGATTAAAAAACACAAAATTTCCTAGATTGTCAAATACTCTCAGGCTTATGCAGCTTCTTTGCTCTTCTTACCACTTTGAATTTTCCCTTTCCATTCAAATTTCCTGTTAGTTCCTGCATAATTTTAACAGTTCTTTATTGGTGCTCTGGAATATTTTTAAACAAAGAGTTGATCCAGTATTTTAGTTCTATTCAAGAAGGTTGAAATTGGAATAATGTACCATCTACTTACTAACATACAACTCCTTTCTTCACATTTTTTGTTAAGTTCATCTATGTATGCATTTATGCTCTTATTTTCCCATCATTTCTGAACCACTGAACCATCTCTCCAGCCTGTTTTTCACAATTTCTATGTATAGTTTAGTGAGACAAATTTCACATTTCTGATTGTAATTTAAGAAATGAATGTCTGTTAGGACTTTTTGGGGTGACTTCTGCTGTGATCCTAGCACTGGTGGTTTTGTATGTTCCAGAGTAGGATTGTGAGGATTAGACAAGTTGGATAATAGAAATTAGAGATAAAAAAGAAACATAGAAACACAGGATAGTATTAGGAGGGCAAGTCAACACATCCTGAATGCTAAATTCTTGGTTTTGAGTTCTGAATTTGCCTGCTTTTATTTTTCATACAATTTGTACCCCAATACAAAATGGGAGAAGACGGCAAAAGACTGCTTTAACATGATTCAAAGAACAACCAGAAGTTGTTTGATCCAATATTTGAGATATAAAGCCATTAATTCTTGAGAAAATTATTTGATGCTTGGGGTAGTGAAAACACCCTAGACCAGGTATCCTGCAGGCTTCCACTCCCTAAGCCAAACCTCCTATTTCAAAAGAAGAAGTAGAGTGTGCTCAAATTCTCTGACCTTTGATAAGGGTGGAGCACATCCACTTCTACAGGCCATCTAAATGTCCAAAACACTAGGTAAACACATCCTAGGTCGTGGTGGGTAGCCATACTTGTCAATAACTTTGAGTGAGCAGAATAAACTCAAATTATCTGACCTTTAGACAAGGTGGAATAGGCTTACATTTTTGGGTCACCACCAAATTCTCCTGTTCATTGTGTGAGTGTTCCAATTACATTTGCAGATGTTTTTCAAAAAAAGATTTTTCAATTAGTCAAGACAAACTGTCTGAGCCTTGGCCTCCTGCTTGTTCCTTCAACCCAGTGTACTGCAGTATGTACTTGTAATCTGTCTACTTTTTCTTGAATTCTTACTCTCCAGCAGATTTTTTTTGTGGTGCTATGTACTATGTACTTAACTCAGGGACCTCATATGTCAGCCAGATTATCTTTCACCAAGATGCACACTCAGTCCTAACAAAATTTGTTTATGTTGTCCACAACATCTTTTACTTTCTTACCATTGCTTTGGGAAGCTATTTATTATGCCCAATTGTATGTTTTTGAGTACACTGTTTTGTTTTAATCATTGTCATTATTTCTCTTCCTATGTAGTATAATGCTACAGATAGGTGGGTGGCATTGTGGTGGTAGTAGAGCAGTTTAAGCATTTAATTTCTGTTCTACAGCTTGGAAATTTTAAATTACTAGGTTTAACTATTGTTAAGAGATAACTTCATGATATTTGAATAATTTGTCATATTTTATCAATAATGTACCAGATAGAAGTTTATAAACATTTCTACAATTTACTCCTAATATTTCAGCACTTTTCATTTTTTAATAAAATTAATTTTTTTTCTTATACAATACATTCCATACTGGGCTTTAATTTCAATCATTGCTTCATTTAATTTTCTTGTTTCTAGAAATTTCTGAACACATTTTTGGAGTGTCAGAAATATTCTTGTTTTCTTTGTTAAGATGTGGTATTATTTTTTAAACAAAATGATGGATTTTAATGCATCATCATCTATTATAATATATATTTCAGATGATGATATAACTCAGATAAAATAATCTCATACATCAAATGTGGACATTAAAGCTAAATAGTTTCTATATATTATAGTCACTCCATAAATTAAAAAATCCAGCCACTTAGAAAAAAATAATTCTTAATCTAATTTTATATGATTTTTTATAAAGTTTTCCACACTTACGGGAAATTTTTCTTGTGCTTTTTTTTTAAGTATGAGCACTACATTCTTATGAAATAAGGAATAACTATGTCTACTTTCCTTCTGTACTTCTATATTTTAAGTTTTCTGCAGGTCATTATCTACTCATATTAAAAATTTAATGCTGTCTTAAAACTTAACATTTGTCATAGACATTAAAATGATCCAGTTTTGGAGAGGTACTTTCAGAATAAAATCACTTAAGACTTTAAATACACATATTCTGCCACTGAAAAGTAGACAAAATTAATCTTTTCTTCCATCTCTTTCTCCCTATTATCTACTCTTGTTCATTTTCTGTTCCTTTCATAATCTGTGTCTATCATGTCTTTCCCACATACTAATTCAATAAAAGACTTGTTCATGTTACATTTTCCCACAGTGTCAAATATCAATAAATGAACTGATTCATATTCTTTTTTCTTTCTCTACCCACACTGGATGAAGGTGTCAGTCCCAGATCCAAACAGGTCACAAACGTAGAGCAATGATTACTGAGTGAATGGCTCCATTTCTCACAGGAACAAGAAACCTCTAATTTTTTTATAAGTCTCCAGTGATCTCAACTAATTCTTGAGACCCCAACTATTCTGAGTCTAATAGGCAGGAGTGTCATGTGTCACACTTTCTGACATTGCAACAAGATGTGGTCTACAAAATTCACTCTTGAGAATGAGAATCATGGAATCAAAAATGAAAAAACACAATATTTTAAATTTATGGCCATAATTTAAAATGAATATGAATCATAATTTAAAATTATATATATATATATGGTAGAACATATATATAACTATCCTATGGCAGTTCAGCCCATGTGCCAGAGATTGAACATGCCCCCAAGCTCATAATTTATTTAATATAACACTCTTCATCCATACAGGTGCTATATTAATTGTTGTGACAATATGTCTCGTAAAAACCGACTAAGGGAAGAAAGGTTCATTTTGGCTCCCAGCTGGAGAATACAATGTATAATAGGGAAGCAGAAGAATGAAGCAGTTGCTTTCATTAAATCTTCAGGAAGCAAAATGATGAATGTTAGTGCTCAGCTTGCCTTTTTATTCAGGCTAGGACTCCAACCCATAGAATTGAGTTGTACAGAGTTAAGGGGAATCATCCCATTTAATCTAGGTATTCTTTCACATGTATGTCTATAAGCATATTTCCTAAGTGATTTTTTATCCTTCCAAGTTGACAATAAGTATTAACTATAACTCTTATGTATTGAAAAGAAATGTAACTAATAATTATTAACTATAACTGGCATGTATCAAAGATGAAGTGTAACAAAGTGTCTTTATCACCTAATCATTCCTCAATAGAAATATGAAAATTGTATCACTAAAGTCTGCTATAGAACTCTGAGAGCTGTATATGTCTTTACCACCATCAGGAAGCTACTAGATGAAGGTCATTTCATGAACTGCAACTTATCATTCCTTGAATATATAAAATGATTTTTGAACTTCTCCATTGTCTGATGCCAAACCCCACAAACCTATCCATTTTATTGATCAACTATAAAACCGATGCCTACTATTTACTAGGAATTTTGATAGCTTTTTGAAATAACTGTCAAGAAAGGTGCCATATGTTACTTGTGCTAGCTAATGTTTTGTCAACTTGACACGATCTAGAGTAATTTGGGAAGAGGGAATCTCAACTGGGAAAATACCCCTACCAGAATGGCCTGTGGACCAGCCCATGGTACATCTTCTTGATTAATGATTGACATGGGAGGGCCCAGATCATTAGGGGTAGTGCCTCTTTTAGGCAGCTTATCCTGGATTGTATAAGAGAGCATGTTGAGCAAACCATTGGGGGAAAGACAATAAGCAGTGTTCCTCCATGGCCTCTGTTTTCGTTCCTACATTCAGGTTTTGCCCTGCATGAGTTCCTGCCCTGACTTCCCTCATGAGCGACAGACTGGTACCTGGAAGAATTAGATAAAAATAAGTTTTTTTTCCAAGTTGCCTTATGTCATGGTGTTTTATCACAGCAAAAGAAACTCTACCTGAAGCCTGCCCTCATAGAATTTACCATCTAATGAGAGAAGAAAACAGTGAGCAAGTATGCAACATATGATTTAATGTTATATAGAGGTAAGTTACATGACCACAAAGTAAGGCTGAATAAGAATGTTAAAAGGAAATGTGTTCTCTTATAAAGGGGATCAAAGTAGCATATTTCTTTATCCATGGACCCATTTTGATAAAAAGTAAATCTAAAGGGAATCAAGATATAATATTTAAATATCCCATGGTCATAAATTTTTCAAGGCTTAGAAGTAATAGAAAACTTTACATAGTCCCCTTAGTTGGTCATAAAACTTACCATAAAACATTAAGTATATGTTGTTTGTTTTTTAGAGCAGTCTGGGACTATAGGTTCAGATTGCCTGGTAGCTTTGTCCTTTTGATATAGATGTTTCTGATGACCCATAGTTCAAAGTCATTGATTCCTAGTAGGAAATAGGAAATAAGTACCACTTAGTTCTGTGCATATTTTACAAAGGAAGCATGATATATGAATGAATATGAGAATGTTTCCCTTGGGAATTTGGAAAGTATAAGGTAATACCGGGTTTTATTTCTTTAAACAAATTATTTCATACTTAAATAAACAAGAAAGTGAAAAGAAAATAATAAAGAAGTTTTCATAACTCAGATTCAACAACTGTCAGTACTTTGCCACACATTCTTAGTTTAAATGTGTTCTTTGATTGAATATTTCAAAAAGAAATTCATGTCAAATATTTCCTCTCTTCCGATATACTTCAGTAGATAATTATGAATTATTCTTATGTACTATATTTACCCAGTCCATGATTCAATCTCACCTTTGGGACTTTTGTTAAAATTAATGAGTACATCACATGAGGACAGAAGGAAACATATCTAGGGATAATTGAGCTTTTCTGTTAGGAAAAAAGACATTTGCTTATTTGCTCTCACACATACAAATTTTATGGTGTTAATCTCTCTTAAGAC
>NW_004949111.1:4507046-4507894 GCF_000317375.1 Microtus ochrogaster
TATATTCACTATTCTTATCTGTAATACAGGATCAACCCACTCCTTTCTGAATTATGAAGATTAAATGTGATGACATATGTTAGTATATCAATTTCAATGTTCAATATCATGGAAACTTAATAAATGGAGATTAGATTTGAATTTAAAATATTAGACTTTATATGTTTTATTTCATTATCACACTAAAATATTACTGTAGGCTATCTTCATTCTTTTTTGCTCATGACATACACAGCTTAAAAATATTTCAGGGATATTATCTAGGGACTAGTCTATTTAGAAAGTGAATAATTGACTAAAATACTAGATGAATTCTTGTGGTCTTCAATAGTTCAATAATTCTGTTAAATAGAACCATGTTTCCTGGAGTTTTAGAATATCAGTGTTATGATTTGTACAAATAGAGACTACCTTTAAAATTTGAGGATATATGTATAAATATATTTATTATATACAAATACTCGGTCTTCAAACAAGTTTACACAGAGCACACAGTGTGGCCTAAACAAAAGAGAGCAGTGATTTACAAACAGGTCTAACTCATGAATCTCTGTTGCAATCTTAATACCCTTTTTGTCCTTGCATTAATTTCAGTTCTATATTTCACATATTTTTGGAGTATCCACCTTCTGTTTCTTCAGATATTGCTTCCATATTTATGATTACCAAATTGGAAGTCTTGCTTTAAATTTTCAGGCATAACTATGCCCTATTTACGTATTCCTTTTCAGGCCCACGTGATATGTTATACTCACTTGATCAATACTATTCACTATTACTCGTCTAAAATGAGCTTTCTCAAAAGATACAGGTTCTGTTCAGTACCCCATTTTATAATTGGGCTAATT
>NW_004949111.1:4510019-4541666 GCF_000317375.1 Microtus ochrogaster
GAAAGATCTTAACCTGCATCTGTCTGGAGTGGGAGAATCATGGTGACTGCCTGACTCAGCTTCTTTCTCCCAGCATTCTGTTCTGTCTACTCCACCTATCTAATTTTCTGTCAATCAGGCCAAGCAGTTTTCTTTATTAGTTAACCAATGAAAGCAACAGATAAGATACAAGACCCACCTCCATCAAGGAAGGGAGGTGAAAATTTGTAATAATAATGATAATAATAATAATAATAAAATAAAAGATACAGCTTCTAACCCTGGATTCACATTTACTCAATGATGTTTTAATTCTTGCTTAAAGCAAGATTTAAGTCAAAAGAACATAAATAAATGTAAGTAGGGAAAATAGATTACAACTATCAAATAACTTAGGCACTTCAAAAGTATACATTGGATTCAAAATACATTCTCTGTAAAAATATTCAATTTAAAGGTTTTAATGGTGAAATTTTAAGACATACAGTGGTATATTTTCAGTCCTTCTAATCACAAATGCATTTTCCAATGTACTTCATATTTTAATGGTATTAAAATCAAAGAAATTCCTCCAAGTTAGCTTCAAAACACTACTCTGTACTCTGTCTTCATATTCTATCCTACCATATTTTTATTGTTGGTCAATACTTAACAAATAGCTCTTTTGTAAGGGGTAGTCCTCATTTTTAGCACTCGCTGATTTTTTTTTGTTACTACCTCAACCATAGCTGCATTTTATTGGCTTAAAGTCAATAAAATTCAACTTGGGAAGAGATGCACATAATCAAACCTCCTGAGCAGGTGCTAGATGGCCCTAACAGATAACTGCCATTATTATCTTATCCTTATTACTAATATTTTAAAAGAAAACATAGTAGTTAATGTCCTTACTTTTAAAATTATCTACTTTCTATTGATATAATTCTTTTAAGGGTGGAAAGAAGGTCATTAGGTGTGAAGATGTATTTCATTGGTAGAACACTTTTTTAATGTACGTGTAATATATATATACCAGGGTTTGATCTCTGCCCAGTATTGCAAAAATGGGTTATCTATAGAGAAGGATAGATATAAAAATAACCCATATGATTATTTAAATCTTAAGATAATTAAAGGTCAATTTATTTTAAAGTAGCAGATTTTATGCAGTTGGAGGTACAAAGAACTATTCCTTTGAGTTGTAATGCAAGGTATTTTTGTAAAAGAAATATTTTTCTTCTCAGCAAGTGGTGTGATTACATAGCTACTTTCCCACCCTCTATGTTGGAATTTTTCTGGTGCAAATGTAGCAAATGTATGGCAGGTTAGAATTATAGCATGAAGGGTCCACAGATGTGAAAAACTATTGATGACATTTCTCTCCCAGCAGCCTGCACTGCACATTTCAACACCATGAACGCAAGCCAGCAAAGAGGAAGCTCCCAACTTGGTTCCACCTGTTTCCAGCAATAGAATTTTCCTATTTATTTCCAGTGGATAACCAAGAGCAAGGGCAATAGTTTGTGCTGTTTGGGGGGTTTCCAGGGTCTCTATAGTCAGCAACTCATAGAGAGAGGTACCACACACATGGCACTGGATTTTTTGTTTAAAAATCTATAGTTTTAGGGAACAGTGTTATCAAGCCATAGAGAGTACTTTGTTTTTCACTTGGTTTATACAAGAGCAGTTTTCATATGTTTTTTCATATACATTTATTTTTTCTTGATCCTTCCTCTGACTTCCACTTTTCCTCATGCTCTGCACTCTCCTCCCTATTTAAACCAACCCTAGCATTTCCTCCTCGCCACCTGCCTATCATATGCATTTATTAAATATGTTTTATTTCCTTTCACTCTGCTGTCAAAGACCTTTACCTACACACACTCTTATGTTCCTTTTATTGGTTCCTGGCATCTCTAAGTACTCATTCCAACTTAAACACAGAATTCAAAAAAATTTGTAGTTAGGATATGTATATGAATGAGTGGTGTTTGTTTCTCTGGGCCTTGATCACCTCACCCAGTATAATATTATCCCATTCCACTTATTCATCTGAAAATTTCATAATTTATTTTTATTTAATGTTAAATAGATTTCCGTTTTGTACATGTACCACATTTTCGTTACTATTCATTAGTTGATGGACATCAAGTCTGAATCCATTTCCTAGCTGTTACAAATAGAGCAATGAATATGTATATGACAATATCTCTGTTGTGCACTGTTACATTCTTTGGCTGCTACTGGAATATCTGGATCATAATGTAGTTTTATTTTAAGATTTCTTTTTGAGAAATCACCACACCGGTTTTATAATGCTTTACAACCCCCCAAAGTGAGTAAGGGTTTGCCTTTCCCCACACACTTGCTGGTCTTTGTTATCCTTTGTTTTCTTGAGAGCAGCCATTCTGACTGGGGTGAGACAGAATCTCAATGAAGTTTTAATTTGCATTTCCCTGGTGGCTAGTGAGGTTGAACATTTATAGATATTTATTAGCTATTTACTTTTCATCTTCTGAGACTATCTGTCTTGGGTTGTTTGTATTCTTGATGTTTGGATCTTTTAGTCCTCTGTGCACTCTAGATATTAATCCTCTGTCAGATGGACAGTATCAATGATCCTTTCTTATTTTGTAGGCTGCTGTTCACTTTGCTGACAATTTCCTTTGATGAACAGATGCTTTTTCATTTCATGAGGTCCCAGTTGTCAGTTGTTTCCCTTACTTACTGCACAGCTAGAGCACTATTTAGAAACTATTGTCCTATATCTCTATCTTGTAGTATACTGCGTACCTTTTCCTCTAGTAGTCTCAGTGCTTTGGGTTTTACACTGAGGTCTTTGATCCATATAGAATTAACTTTTGTTTATATCAAGTGAAAAAAAAATCTGGTTTCCCTCTTCTATGAGTAGAAACCCAGTTTTTTTTGAGCACCATTAACTGAAGATGTTGCCTTTTCTCCAAGGTTATGCAGATCTTAGTATGAAGCCTTGATTACAATGGGCAAAAATGATGGAGAGTTTCCATCAGTAGCAAAGGTAGGCTAAAATTCCTCTTATTACAATAGTTTCTGCATCCTAAATTGAAATCTATGCTATTACCACTGAGATTTGGAACTTAAACTTACAGAGTGCTCCCTTGTATCATATCACTTGAAAAATGTTTGATTATCTTGACTAACAGCTTAAACTAACTCATTGTTATTCCCTTCCTACTCATTGTGCTACCAAAAATACTGGGTTGATAAAATGGAACCATAGTAAAGTGATCAAAAAAGGTTATTTATTTAGACAGCACAATACACATCAATAGTCTAAAAGTGAATCGGAGTTTTTATTGAAGAAAAATAATTAAAATAATTACATAGGGCTAGTTTATAAAATGGTAATATAACATTTTCACATGGTCTGTGTAATACAACTGATAGCATAATAATGTCATACAAAGTTCTAAAATGTATTCTCGAAAATTTGATTGCCAGATAATTTTGCTACATGTCATTTAGAAAATTTACTCTAATGGAAAAAAAATGATGCTCGAGTTTGAAAGAAAGATTCTTGTTATTAATTCTTAGGAGACATCTAAAAACACTCCTTATTTTCTTGTTGAAATCTGAGTGCTACAAGCTTCTCCTTTTTGCCCACATGACTTTCCTTGTAGGCAGTTGTTTCTGGCTATGTCCTCCCACCTTTGCTCAGTCTGACCACATTGGGATTAGTAAAATTGAAGCCTATATCTGATTAACTTCCCTTAGTTCTTAGATCCATATTGGAATTAATAAGTTCCTTTTCCTTTCCCATAGCCTGTTATTAAATTTGCTATTATTTCTCTATTTCTTATTTGTCTTGACTCCTAATCATTCCCATGTTTGATATATCAAACTGACCTTATCGGTATTTATTTTCTTGGGTCTCTGATTCCTGTCATTTTAGATTAATCTTTGTGCTGTCTAACTTTTTCCTACAAATCTAGATGCTAATGCTGTCTGTCCTCTCAAGAATTTGTCTACTACCCAATCCTTTATCTCTTTAACTAAGATCTTATGTCTTGTAACCCAACCTGAACATTTCTTTTTCTTTTTTCTTTTTTCTTTTTTTTTTTTTTTTTTTTTTTTTTTTTTTTTGGTTTTTCGAGACAGGGTTTCTCTTTGGCTTTGGAGCCTGTCAACTTGAACATTTCTTGATTCACAATCCTGAATATTACTACCCGTTAGCTGGAAATAACATGATTGTTAAATGTCATTTTTAAATGATCATCAACTCTATCTGATTGAAAGATACAACTTGGTATATTATTAATCCATAATTAATTTACTTTGTACTTTCTTGTACTTTCCTCCACTTGCAAATATTGATGCAAAGGGAGTACAAAAGATGTGATGGATGTGATGGTTTGTACTTCAACACATATTTTTGGCCCATTCAAAAGTGTGAATGACTCAGGATGTTTATTTTAACTGGTTAAGATGCTTCTAATCATATCATTTGGGAGGTGGAGGCAGAAGAACTGAGAGTTCAACGGCAGCCTGGGATACATAGAGAGAACCTATCTCAAGAGAAAAACTAGTTGTGTAGATAGCTGATAGGGCACTTGTCTACCATGTGGAGGGCCCTGTGTTTGATCCTCTCAGAACTGGATAAAAACTTATTCATATGTTTCTTTTCTGTCTCCAACCTTGTCTGAATTCTATATACAGTTTAGCACAATTTGCTTTTCGATCTTCTGGTTTTCATATTTAATTTATTTTATATGTGTGGGTGTTTTGCCTGCACGTGTATCTGTATACCATGTGTGTGTCTGGTGCCCACAGAGAAGGGCCTCATATCCCCTGGAACCAGAATAACAGACATTTGTGAGTCATTGTGTGGGTGATGGGACTCAAAATTTTATCTTAAGGAAAAAAAGGCCAGCACTTTTAATCACTTAGCCATCACTGTAGCATCTCGTTATTTTCTTTGCTATCCATTTGAATGACAAAGTATCAGTTTGGGTTCTTCTTCAGATATATTTTTATCTTTGGCCAAAAGTATATCAACTAAAATTCTTTTATTTTGAAATGAGAACTACTGGTCCCCTCAAATACTTGAGATTTAGTTCCTTTATGGATAGATGGTCTGCCAGGACAAATTACAAATATTTATCTTATATGTTGGTGTGGATTAAAGAGGATTATTTAAGTCTTCTGAGATGCCCTACACTTCAGAGTACTTAATAAGTAACCAGTCACTTCCCAGACAATTTCTATGTGCCAACAACAGTCTTATGACTAAATAATTCACTATGTATAAAATCTCAAGTCATTTAACATGAGAATTATTCCATTAGAATCTACTCACTCTAGAAAGTTTATAGGAAATCTTTAGCATCTTCCTTTCTGTAACGGACACTATTCGCTTCCCATGGTATATGTATCTGGAGAAAGTATATTTGTCAGATTATCAAAACTTTCCACAGTTCTCCATCTTGTTGAAAATCACTTTAGAATTCAAACAAATATTAATAAACCTTACCGACTGATATATTTCCTTTTCAATAGCAATAATATTCAATGTGCTACCTGAAGAAAATCAAGGTAAATATGCAAGTCTGCTCCAATATGGTAAAATTCTACAAACACATTCCTTTATGGTTGATAATAATTTCATTTTATAGTATATGAGAATGGAAGACATTGGGAAATCTAGAGTTGGGTGTTTGATAAAAAAAATTCAAAGCATTTTGCAAATCCTTGATTAAAGATATTGAGGTCCCTTGAACCATAGCTTTTGGTGGCTTTTAACTTAATCAAAGCTTTCTGTCTATTTTCAAAGGTTTTTTTATTATCAGCCTATCCAAACTCACACTATTCTCAGCTTAAACTCTGAGTTAGTCAAAGTGGTTTCACTTTTCTACTCTTGCCTATTCATTTTTCCCCTTTAAGACAGTTGCTTATATTTTCTCTTAACCAACAGTCAAATTACAATATTAACATACAATTCTTTCCCAATCTTCTGATGCCTTCATTCATAAAACAATGTAGATCCTGTCTTTAGTTTAATGAGAGAACATATGATCATGTATTTTATTTTATTATTGTCAATATTTATTACATCCTAATTCTTCCAAATGATGTTGCAAATTACATAACAGCAAATAACCAATAAATTCTATCTCTCATGACACGCAGAAAATTTGGGTAATGCTTCAAGTAAGTGTTGCTGATATATACCATGAGTCTTGATTTTTTTGCTTATCCTTGTAACAGTGATCACTCAAATAAGTTTTTCTGTCAAAATGGCTTAAAAATGAAGTGAAGGGATTCCATTTCTTGCCTTAGTCATTACTGTCAATCAGTCACAAATGAGTACACTTAATCTTATTGGAAAAATTCCAAAGGGTCCTTGGAGACCTTATTGATTTTGATTACATTGTTTATATACCTATCAGTTAAACCCTTATGCTATCATTTAGTTTGGGTAATGGGGAACAATTTTGCTCAAAGCAAATCTCAAGTTTCAAGACCAGTCATCACTTGACTCAAATGATTTTCATGAAACTACTATTGGCACAGGGATGCTGGATGTTCACAGCTATCCATGGAGAGAAGTACTGAGAGGCCTCTACATAGATCAAGCAGAGATCAAGCAGATAAGTGCCGAGAAGAGGCAGCCCCACTACAGGAAGCCCTCCCCCACTCCCCACTCTTGGGTTCTGGTCTGAGGCCAGGGACTGTCCGGAGCTGATCTCGGGCTCCCATTGGCCGCTGTCTTTTGTGACGTCACGATCATGATGAGAATTGATGATCGGACACGCTGATTTCATTGTCTGAGGCGGCAGTGGAGACCCAGGAAAAATCTCGCGGAATCCGTCTGCTCTGGCCCTGGTTTCATCTTGGATCCTCTGAACTCTTCCGTGACCGCACCACGCCCGAGGTAAGCGCCTAACCTGGGTGACTGTGAAGGGCAAAGGAGGACTTTCAAAACACTGGGATAATGTACCCAGTAGGGGGCCCTTGGGTCTGTGGCCTAAAGAAACAGCCAATAAATTGGTGCGGCTTCTTGGAAGCCAACTGCCTCTACCCTCCCAGCAAAGCCCAGCAAGAGCGTGGAATTAGAAAGGAGCTGAGGATGAGGATACTGTGGGTATTGCCACACAGTGCAGGATCTTGCTCTGAAAGAGGGCGATGGCTGGGACATACTATTGGCCAGATAGTGAGAGAAACTGGTGCCTCTGCTTCTGAAGAAAGGACAAGATTGAATTCTACCACTTCTAGATTTCACTGGACAGTAGATTTCTCATAGCCCCACTCAAACGCACCGAGGACGCTGCGCCTGCGCATAAGCACTCTGATTAGAGGGAGGGGGCGGTTCACTGCAGGGAGAATGGGCAAGGAGATTGCGCAGGCGCCTTTTCCCCCTTTAGCTGGAGGGGGTGGGGCTGAGCTCTGTCAGAACTGAACAAGGGAAAGGTTAGGGATTTGGCCTTGAGATGTTTCAGGTGCTCTTTGAAGTGCAAAGATCTGCCATTGGTCTTTGCATCTGGCCTACTGAGTGTACTCAGCACCAAAATGTACCTGATAAATTTGAGAGAGCAAAATACTTAATTTCCAGAAACTTAGGTTCTATGTAAAGGAAGGAACCTGAAGATTTTGTAGACTAAAGTTCTCAGATAAGAAACTGTTTGTGTTGGAGGGCACACCAATTTTTCAAAGAATTTCAACTCTCACCCTTAAAAGAGTTTTGATTTGATTTGACATTCAGTAATTTTGCGCATCGGGAGATTAAAGAAATACATTTTACCCACCTGTCTTTTCTTCATCTTAGCTCCATCTCATAAATCTTTAGCCTTCATCTCAGATCCTTTCCTTCTCTCTTTTTCCTGTATGTTTCTGCTAGAAATATCTAAGTCAAATGTTATTTTAAGAGACTTTGTCTCTCCTTCCTTCATTGGGAAGGGCTATGTCAGTCAGCTGTTTCGAGGAACGATCTGCCCATCTGTCTTTGGTGAAAGATTGTAAAGTAGGGTTATTAGTCCCCCACCATGATCTCATTATTTGTTCCCATTTTACAGGGAAATCTGGATTTTTCTCCAGTTTTTAAAATGAAGAGTTTGCTGGCAAACTTTCCTTCAAATGTCATCTCACGACCATTCCTCGCTTACTCCTTGGTTTCATCTCTTCTCTCTACTTACTACTCTAATAACTGAAGGAGCTTCCTAACCGGTGTGCACCTTTACTCCAAATACTTGATTCTCCCAACAAGACTGCTTGTCTGTGAATACTACTTCAATATTATTTCCTCTATCAAGAATATTCTCTGCTTCTTCTTATCTGTTATTCCAATTCAGACTCCACATAAATGGCAAAAATCTAGCCCTTTGGAATGGCAGCACTTATTTTACTTTATTCTTCACTATATATCTCTTAACGTTTCTTGAACAATTTTGCTTGAACAATTGCTTCTTTAATTTTGCTTCTCACACCATTGTCACCCCCTTTACCTAGATTACCTTTTATTCTACATAATTTAAATATTGTCCATCTTTGAAGCTCTAGTCAAAACACCTTCTATAAACACCTTTCAAGTGTGACTATATAGATCACCTTTCCTAAAAATTTTCATATCTGTTCTTTTATTTATCACTTTCTTTTACCTTGCTGTCTACTGTGTCACTGTGCAGTCTCTGTCTCTGTCTCTGTCTCTGTCTCTGTCTCTGTCTCTCTCTCTCTCTCTCTCTGTGTGTTATTATGCACTCTTTAACTGCACTTTATATCTTTAGGGGTTGGGAACAGACCAGCCAGTTCTTTACCATCTTCCCACACACCTAGCTGACTAACGAAAACAGCTATAGACATTTAACGTCTTTTTTTCCTTAGAAAACAATCCCCTGGGGAGTTAAGTAATATTGCTTTGTACAGAACTGTACACACGTAGCATTTTAGTCATCATTAGTCAGGCAAGGACTCCTCTGGTGACTAAACAAGCCTGACTGTGAGTCACAGCAAAAGAATAATAGAGATACCTGCTGCATGAGTGCTTTTCAAATATGCCATGTCCTCGGAAACACGACCAAAGGAACACTGCCTCAGAAGTAGTTTAGTTTGCAATTCTTTTCATTGAAAAGACACTAGTTAAAGATATTCCATCTCTCTGTGCTTCTTTCTGATCACATTGTATCATGCATCCTTTCTTGAAATCTATTATTAACCACTGTTTATTGCTTGTACTTTTAATTGCTTTATTAAATTGACTACCCTTGATAGTTTCTATTTGATAGTTGAACACCATGATGGTCATCACAGTTGTATATGCATGTTATATCTCTTGGGATTAAACCTTCATTGTTCCACAGAGCAGTACTTTTGCTTGAATGACAGTGTAGTCATAGTTTAGTATAGAGGTTTTTGTTTGTTTTTGTTTTTAACGGTTTTCTTTTTTCAATTCCTGCTTCTTTTGAGGCACCATTCTAATGTTTTGAGTATTTGTGGTTTGAGAATATAGCTTAGAAACAATTCAGAAGGACATTACAATTGTTATTATAATTTACACTTTCAAAAATCATTATGATATGTTTTTATAAGTGAACTATGAATGTTGTTTATTATTAGGGAATTTCCTTTCTCCTTGATCTTTTCTCCTATTACATATATTATGCAAGTTCTTTCAAAACAGTTTTAGTTTATAGACAACAACTATAGTAATTAATATGATTCCATTAGACATTTATTTGCATGCCAGTGGACAGAATGATTCAGTTAGGCAACTTTGAATAAAATATAGGGCTTAGGGTTGAAAATGCTCTTTATTTTACATAGCTTAAAAGATCAAAGATGAATGTGTCATTTGTGCTTTAAGGTTCATCGTATGGTTCTTACATGTAGAAAAAACAGAGTGTTTTCTTTTTCCTTTGAGTTGTAAAATTTGAACTAGGAGGGACTTCCTAGTGATAAGCCTGTTCTCTCATCTTATATGTCAGGAGTCTGAGGCCCAGAGATGTAAAGTACTCTGCCAACACTAGTACCAAACATTGTGCATTTTCTCCACATTATCCTAATCTTCAGTAGTTTATAGTTTTTTAAACCATTTAACTTTCCTTGAAAATAGCTTCTAGTATTACCATTTTAAAATTGAAACATTGGAGGCTGAAAGTAGTTGACTTGCCTATGGACCATACATCTAGGACTCCAATATCACCGTCAGTACCCATGTGTCTATCTGTTTGACTCCATGATCATTAATTTATCCATTAGAAAGGTACTATACTGCATTCTTAGTGGAGACATAATGAAGATCCAGGTCTCTGGTATCCTGGCCCATTGTGGTATGTGTGTGTGTGTGTGTGTGTGTGTGTGTGTGTGTGTGTGTGTGTTGTATATTTTCCGTGAACCATAATACGTGTGTGAAGTCAGACTGAGTGATGTATGCTTATATTTGTATTAAGTATTTTCTTAAAATAAAGTCTTGAGCTGCAGAGATGGCTCAGTGGTTAAGTGGTTAAGGGCATTTCTGTTCATGTAGAGGACCCGGATTTGGTTTCAAGCACCAACATGGTGGTCAACAGTCCATAACTCCATTCCCAAGTTATTCAGTGACTTCTTTTGATTTTTATCGATACCAGACAATTGCAAAGTACACATGTATACGTGTAGGCAAAACACACATAAAATAAAACATCAATAAATCTTTTTTTTAATTTTTTATCAATAAATCTTTAAGAAATACAGTGTTTTAATCATAAAAGATGATATGAAATGTTGCATAAAATTATTTTTTAAAACCACTGAATTCATTCACTTTAAAAATTGTCTTGCAGAAAAGATATTTTTAAACAATGGAATCCTCAACATGATAAAAAATTGAATTGCTGATGTTGATTTAATAATGGAATCACTTAAAATTGAAATTAGTGATGGTATATAATTCCATTGAGTACACTATATTTAGACACATTGCTCTTGGATATGTGTCTAATTAATTCATTAATAGGTAATGAATCTAGAGTGATACAAATGCATATATGTATGCAATTGCAGTTAATGTAAAAAGAGGCCATGAAATTGAAGTAGAGCAAAGATAAGTATATGGGAGGGTTTGGAGAGAGGAAAGGAAAGGAGAAATGTTGTAATTAAATTACAATCTCAGAAACAAACAAACAAAAATATTTATTTATACCTTAAAATGAGCCCTGCTGTAACAGCTATAGGATTAGAGTGCTGGACAGTAGCCTAGTAAAGTTAGACCCAAAGTTTGATCCCCAACATTACACATACACACAAGCACACACACACACACAGCAGGAAAGTGTAGCGTATTCAGAAACTGTTACAGACATCTTGGAACCTTTTC
This sequence comes from Microtus ochrogaster, assembly GCF_000317375.1. Taxonomy (NCBI): domain Eukaryota; kingdom Metazoa; phylum Chordata; class Mammalia; order Rodentia; family Cricetidae; genus Microtus; species Microtus ochrogaster. Next base: position 4,521,301 of record NW_004949111.1, read on the forward strand.
AGTCATTAGTAATACAAGGCAATAAGGTAAAACTCATCTGTATAAATAGTCTTCCTTGTGCCAGCTAGTAGAAAAACTGCCTGTATTAAACCACAAATCTAAATACACTGAAGTTGGATACAGGGTATTGTACCATGTCAGTCAATCCAAGACTACATTTATGTCTGCCTTATGTAAAGGTGTACAAGAGTAGTTGCACTACTTCGTTGGTCCTTGTTGTTTCACAGCTAATTTTATGGCTAGCTGAATTGTTCTAGGATCTTTACTCCCTTTATTTGTCAGCGTGCCAAAAGTTCAGGAAACTTATTTCCTTAGTTTTTCTTCTTCTTGAACTGGAGAAATTTTCCTTTGCTATATGTCTTGAGTATATGTGACATACATAACCCAGAAGGCATTTTCCCCATGTAGACAAGTATTTTGGGGGTGCTGTTTGTGCAAGGTCTTGCAATTGCTAAGTGGCATACCTTGGGCATAAAGTATGGTGTTATTCTAAACTATGCACTTCAATGTTGAAACCTACTTTATTTTTCAAATGTTTATACAAGTATACGTTTGTGTATATGTCCACTAAATTCTCTCTTTCTGAGTCTGTAAAGTCTATGGCATTTCTATGTTTTCCCCAGTGAATACATTTTTCTTACATATACATAAAGCTGAGAATTATGAAAAAGAGGTCATTGTACGACCCTTTAATGGCTTTAAATGGCATAATGTAATAGAGTCATATTCTTTACTATGTCAAAACAACCAATGGTGAATACACTTCTTCACTGAGTTTATGAAACAATATATTGGAAGATTATATACTTTCAACTGCAGTAATTTATTGCTTTAATAATTTCCTATTTGGTTAGCTAGATCTACCTGTTGTATGTTTTATGGTAGAACAGCTGCAACATTTGAGAAAGTAATTATCTGATTTCTATGTTCAAGGTAGCTTTGCCCTTTTGTAAACTAACAACTTTCTGTGTCAAAGTCTTCATGAAAGAGGATGATTGGTAGAGACCTAGGAGCCTGTAAAATGTGGAAGAAAAAATTTGTTCTGTATTAGTGGGAAGTATTACATTAGATATCCGAATTTTCAGCCTTGACTCATCTCTCCTAGTCTAAGATGACAATATAACCACTTGGGTTAGTTTTAATATATGTTATTTATTTCATTTAGACTTTCCACCCTTAAATGTATTACTGACATATGGTATCACAATCATGAATGTATTGAAAAAGTCTGTGTTTACATTATTTCTAGCTAGGGAATAAAATGCTTCACACTTACCTCCAACATCATTAATTCATTTATTCTTAAATTTACTTTTCTAGTTGTGTTTAGTGTATTTGTGTCTACTAACTATGTAATAGTCAAAGAATGTTCCATGGAATGAAAGTATGGGAATTACATGGAAAAGTCTTAGAAACTGCAAATCTTTCACCCAACTGCAGACAACTGGCTCAACCTCTGTAGTTTAGCTAGATCCCCCAGGTGGTCTATATTCAAGTTAACACCTGGAAATCAAAATCAGATTTCCTTCATTAACTAGACTTTTGAGAACTGGTTATCCTAGACAATGATTTCTTTTTGTCCACTTTCAGAAATTCAAAGAAATATGTAATAAAATATTTTCAATTGTGTATTGCCTGGCTAATGTATGTCAGCTTCCTTCTATCACAAAGTTGATATTATTTCATTAGAAGGATAGCTATAATTATATAGTAAATTAAATTGTTGAGCCTGGATGAATCCACTTACTTTGATGATAGTAATGGCCTCACTGTTTAAATGATACTTATCCTTATTACTTGACTCACAAACAGAATCAAAAGAGTGTCACAAAAAGCATGTAGATAGATGTATTGGGGTTTTCCCAGATTTATTCAATGGAGAAATTAAACAGAGTTCCTCTTGTTGCTTAGGTGTAGTGCCATAAAATTTGTGGTTTAAGATAATATAAATTTGAAACTGTGGAGAATAGTATAACCCTAGCACTTGTAAGGCAGAGGGAGAGGCTGAAGAATCACAAGTTTGAGGCCAGTACTGGCTTCTTATCAAGATCTTGACTGGAAAAAAATAACATAAATGCATTATGTTATGAAATATATAATTTTCAAATGATTCTCACTGGATTAAAATAATTTTGTCCATATAATTTTTATTTTTGACATCTCTAGAGAAGAACTCATTTCCTTGTTTCTCTCAACTGTTGGAAGTTATCCACATTTCTTGTCTTACAGCTTTCTATCTTCAGAGGTGGCAATGTTTGATTAGTTCTTTGACAGTTCATCATTTTTTGTCATCATTATATGACTCCATCTTCACATTTTAGGACTTTTGTGATTATTACATTTAACCCATTCAGATAATGTAGAATAATTATTTTATGGTTACTGACAACTAATATCAATTCCATCTACAACCTCAAATATAAGCATGTATAAGCAAAATCATGAAGTATTGGTTTTCCTCTTCTTGGTTTATTTCACTTAGCATAATGTCCCCCAGTGCTATGTTGTTGCAAATGGTGAGATTTCCTTCTTTGTTAAGTTTGAATAGTATGTCATTGCACAGCTATGGCACACTTCCCTTATTCAGACATTCATTTACAGACACTTAGATTGAGTCCATCATATCTTGGCTACTGTAAATAGGTGTATAATGACAAGGAAGTGCATATATTAATTTTATTTCCTTGTATATATGCTTAGTAATGGCATTGCTGAATGATATAAGAGTTCTATTTTTATTTTTTCTTGAGGGACCTCCATACTATATTTCATAATGGCCATACAATTCTAGCTCTTTACCAAGTTTGCTTGAGTTCTTTTTTTCTTTGAGGGAAATAAACCTATTTCCAGTATTTAGGTAAGAAAAAAATGTCTATTTGTATATTGTTCATCCACTATATATTTGTTTGCTTATACAATGTTACTTACTAACCACTAGATGGTGTGCTTTGAGGTATTCTTCCTAAATCCTAAAGAACAGCTTATGTACTGAAAAGTTTTTCCCTCTAGGATTTTGTAGGATTACATAAAATCAGGAACAGGAGATATAAGAAATCTGGAGTAAAGATTTGGATAGTCCAGTTCTTCCTATCAAGACAGAATTACCCTTAACTCTTAATATAAGCTGTGAAAACAGGATTTAGTAAACATTAAAAGAGTGTTTAAGGAAAGAAATATGACATGAACTTTTTAGAACAAATTTTATCTACCAATAACATTTTTTTTCTCAGACTAGAGTAAAAAGAGAAATTGTATGGAGTTATATGATAGACCAGTTTGAGAGGGGATGATTAAGAACATAGTCTCAGTATAATAGAAGGTAGAAAGGCTTTACTTGCAGTGCTTGTTTAGGCATAACGATATAGAAAGAAGTATAACTTAGTCGTGAAAAATGTATAAATTAAGGGGCTTGATTAATTTATCATGCTGTACTATGAACCACAAGAGATTAGTTTTCTATATTCCATAAGGGGGTGGGCTATAGATTTATTGTGTGAAATCAGAGCTATTTATGTTTCTGCCTTGTGCTGGAGTGTCTGTTTGAAATAATATTTCTTCTTTTTTATGATAAGTTGAATATTGTTACCCAAATATATGAAATATCTTTATAGTTTATAGGCAGTTTAATTTTATCATTAACACATGATAAAGGCAAATGTCTTAAAGGCTGATTTATTATTATTTACAGATCATTCTGAGATCAAGGGCATTTACTTGCTGATACATTTTTTCCCCATTTGGAATAAACAGTTCCTAAATTCTTCAGAATTTAAACATTAGAACTGGATATAGTGGCTTATTTTGGTAATCTCAGCACTCAGGAGGTTAAGGCATGAGTAATGTCATGAATTTTAGGCTAGTTGGGATATATAGTGAGTTCTAGGCTAGTCTGGGTTACAAAGTGAGACTCTATCTTCTAAAAACAAAAAGACTCAAATATTGGAAATTAAACTATAAATGTGGGTATCTCTGTAGTTATTTGTATTTTCTTATATATTTTGTAGATCATTACATAAAATTGTCTTACAATTTGTTCCTGTGCCATGATGAATGTAAATATAGCTTTATGAAGCTGGTAAATATGAATAATTATACAGAATTGAAGTCAAGGCATCTTTGTATTCATTGGGCTTTAGAACTACTTGCTAGTTCCACAATCTTGGAACAGATAACCAAACTCTTAGACATGAACATCCTCAACTGGATAGTGGGGTTATAAGACATGTCTCCTAATGAGTTTTCTTCACAAAAATACTTGCTAACCTATAATGTAGTATGTAAAGGGTGTTTTCTAAACTTAAAAAAAAATATTTTTATTTTAATTTTTCAAGGCAGGATTTTTGTCCTGGAAGTAGCTCTGCAGAAACGGCTGTCCTTGAACTCACAGAGATCCATTTGCCTTTGCCTCCTAAGTGATGGAGTTAAAGGTGTGTACCACCACGCCCAGTGAAATGGTGTTAATAGTCTTCTGTTAATGTTTATGTCACCATCTAGTCATCCAGATTGTGAATAATTCAATAAAAAAACCATTCCTCATATTTCTTTTTTTCTTTTTTTTTATTGAGAAAAGGAAAAAAAAACAAGTTTCCACCTCCTCCCAGCCTCCCATTTTCCTCCCCCTCCTCCCACCCTTCCCCCCTCATCCCACCCTTCTCCCCCTCCCCCCACTCCTCTCCCCCTCCCTCTCCAGTCCAATGACCTAGGACTTACCACAGGGCAGGGAACCCTGACTGCCCATTCCTCATATTTCAAGGAGGATATAATTAAGGTGCCAGAATGCAGGATAGTTTTAAAAGACTATTTAAACCACTGCTGTTACATATATATATATATATGTAACATGTATATCCATGTAATATATATACATGGATATATATATCCATGAAGATAAGAAAGCAACAGGATGACACTAGAAATAGAAGCTATTTTTAATGATTCATATTGAAATTCTAGAAATGTAAGAGTATATGAATGAAGGTTGAATGTGGTGTCATATACCTGTAATCTCAGCATTGGGGATTATCCAATTGCCAAAATCCAGAGAAATAGAATGTATAAAAAACAGAAATAGGGTTGGGGGACTACATTTTATATACAGGGGATTCAGCAAGAATGAGTGACTTCATTGAAAACAAGATACAAATCAGTGAAGCCACACCTTTTAAGCACTTAAAGAGAAAATATAATCTCTGTACTGGGGATGTTAACAGAGCACTTACTTGTCCAGCATGCATGAGGCCCTGTATTCGATATCCAGTAGTACATAAACCGTTTGTGGTAGAGAACATTTTAAATCCCAACACTCAGGAGGTCAAGGCAGGAGGATATAAGTTCAAGGTCAGCCTCCAATATGTAGCAAGTTTGAAACTGTCTCAAAACCCAGAAATGGTGGCCTACAATATGACTTAGCTTGCTGGCTTTGTTCACAGACCTGACCATCTCTTTCTGGATCCCACAAGGTGGCAGGAGAGAACCAACTCCAGAGAACTGTCCTCTAATCTCCAGGCACATAAGGGTAGGGTAGGGTGGGGAGGGGAGGAAGGAGGGAGAAAGGGCTAGAAAAAGAATTACAAAAAAACAGTGGAGTGGATTGACAGGGTAGAGGGGAGGTGGGGAGAGGGAAGGGGAGAAGAATAAAGAGGGGTAACTTCGGTAGGGATGTAAAATAAATAAATAAATTAAAAAGAAACGTTTATTAAGATAAGTAAATAAATACATACAAGTGTAATGCAATGTAGTCCTTGGCTACAAAGTGAGTCTTTAGTTACAGAGTGTGTACAAGGTTAGCCTGGGATACATGAGAATCTGTTTCGAAAAATTCCTTATCAAAAATATCAGAGGAAAATACAGTTCTCCTTATGCAAAAGAAAAATATTTCAGAAATGTTGCAGCAGCAGATGTATACTAACAAGAATATTAAAGAAAGTCCTTTTCCAAGAAGAAGAAAATGATAGCGAATTGAAATATGGAGTTTGTAATAGTAAAAATAACGCTGGAAATACATCTGTAGGTAAAAATGAACAAACTTTTTGAAATCATAGTAAAAGAGCACTCTATGTTTTTAATGAAGATTTATTGGAAGCTTTAAAAGCTATATAAGAAGAAATTGTTTTGAGAATAGAATAAATGCTAGTGAGGGAAGAAATTGAAGTATATCAATGGAAGATTATTATGTGTGAAGTTGTATCATATAACTTAACATGGAAATAAGTTTAAAAGATATACCATTTTCTCCAAGTAATTAACTAAAATAAGGAAACAAAGTGATGAGCCAATAAGTTAGAATCACAAAAACATTTAATGATTAAAAAACATAAAAAAACAAAGAATAGGTAGGACAAATAGGAGAGAAATAGGAAATAATTAGAAATATTATACACTTAAGTTCAACCATATTGATATTTTGTCAGTTGAAAACTGTCAAAATATGCCATCTAAAAGACATAAACTGCCTACAAGTAACTCACTTAAAATAACAAGACACAGACAATTGAATATAAATGAATGAAAAATGTACCATGAAAAGGAAGGCATATTTATATCAATATATTAGGTAAAGAGAATCAAAAAAGAAAATATATTATTAGGAATAAAGATGGCCAGTCTCATAAAGGGATCAGTTGATTAAAAGAACATAAAAATCTTAAATGCTTTTTTATCAACTAATAGTACTCTAAAATTTGAAACAAAAACATAAAAAAGAAATAGGCAATAACACAATTGTATTCTGAGCTTAACACGTTTTCTTAGTATTTGCTACAAACTGAGTCAAAAATTAATTACTTAGTTGACTAATACATTCCACAAAACAATAGCAAAATACATACTATTCTAAGATGCACACAGAAATTTGATCAAAGTGGACCATATTTGGGGATATAAAACTGTCACAAAGAGAAAAATGAACTCATACAAAGGATGTTCTCTGGTCATAACACTGAAAATCAATAATTGAAATATGTGAGAGAGCACTAAAAATTTGAAAAAAAAATTGCACTCACTACAAAGAAAAAAGAAGGAATTAATATTTAAAGGCAGAAATGTATTAAACTTAGAACAGAAAAGTAAGAATTTAAGAAGACAAATTGCTATCTTTTAGAAAAGACTTGTATTATATGTAAATGTATATAGGACTTTTAGGCAGAAATTCAATGAATTAAACATAACTATTAAAATAATCCAAAGTAAATTGGGAAATACTCCGGCTTGTTTTCCCAGACCTATAATAGTCTGAACACAAAGAGATAGATGTAGGAAGATCACTCTCGGATACATGTGATTTTGAAGCCAGCCTGAGGGAAAAACGTACATAAATTTATCAAATGTTACGATACCATGTTTCTACATAATTAAGTCAACAAGTTGGAAAGGAGGTATCAAAAAACAAAATTTCAGTGTCAAACAGTAGTTAATTAAGTAGTATATATGTTTAATTATCTCAATATATTGAATATCAGTATACTAATCACTCTAAAGGAATTGATTGCTCTTTTTTAAAAAAAAATCTCAACTATCTGCTTTATAAAAAGGGATCCACTGTTTGAAGGGCTTCTGGCAGTGGGATCAGTATTTATCCTTGATGCATGAGCTGGATTTTTGAAGCACATTCTCTATGGTGGGATGCCTTGATCAGCCTTGATGCAGAAGGGAGGGCTTTGGTCCTTCCTCAACTTAATGTGCCAGGTTTTGTTGAAATCCATGGGAAACTTTCCTCTATCTGAGAAGTGAATGGGGGGAGGGAGTGAAAGGAGGGGTGGAGGAGGGAACTGTGGTTGTTATGTAAAATAAATAAAAAATAAAATACAAAGGATCCACTTTACATTATAGTCACAGATTAGAAGTAAAAGGGCAGAAAATATCATATTGTGACACAGTTATATAAAGAAAACTGAGCTGTACGGATTAATATCAAGCACAGTTGAATGCAGGTCAAGGCATAACACAAGGAAGTAAGATGACTTTTAGAAAATGACTATTAAATGAAAGTTCACTATACCAAAATATATGACAATGCTAAAAGGTCCATGTGCTGAAAAACAGGTTTCTAAAATATATATGGCCAAACCTGATATAAATAAAAACAGAACAATTCCATAATTATACTTGGTGACTTGATTAATTCAGTAACTGTTTAAAAGGGTAGTCAGAAAAATCAGTAAATATATAAAAGGTTCAAACAATACTATGAGCCAATGTAACCTAATTGACATTTCTAGATAACATTCTTGCAGCAATACAATACATAGTCATTTATGTGTACATGGAACATTTAGCAAGAGAGAACACATAAAAATTAATTTCCTAAGTAATTTCAGAAATAAGCAAAAGAAGATTAGTAAGGAAAGCAGAATTTTAAAAAAAATGACCATACATGGGCAAGTTTCCTCCTTTCTATGTAATTCTTAAGTACTTTCTCTGCTTACAAAGGAGAAATCAAAACCAGAAAAATATAATACTAAACTGTAAACAAAGGAACTTTGAAAGTACCTTGAACTGAATGGCAACTTTAAATTGTTTCGACAATTTGCAGGACATGAGTGAAATGCTACTTAGAAATAAAAGTGTATGACAATAATTGCATATATTTGTGAAAAGTAAATCTCAAAGCAATGGTATAAGATCTTTCTTAAGAATCTGTGTAAAGTGGTATTGAGTCCAAACAAACCAGAATAAAGGGAAAGGTAAACAGGAAAGAGACAGAGCAGAAATTAAGCATAAATGTAAATTAAGATAAAAATGTTGAGAAAAATCAGTGAAATGAAAAACTAGATCTTTCAGATCGATGTAAGTGATAAACTTCTTGCCATGCTCACAAGTAAGAGGAAAGAAGCACATTACCAATACTAAGAAGGGAAAAGGTAAGTCACTGCAGATTCTATAGTCATTAGACAAGTATAAAGGAAATGGAATAAATAAATTCACACTTTTGAATTCAGCAATTTATATTAAATGAACCAAATGCCTGAAAGATAGAGAGTACCAAAACTCATGCAAACTTACATAATTTAGGTAATATAGAAATGTAATTTGTAGTTTACCACTTCACAATATGACAACCATGGCATTATTTTTCACATTTGTGTGTGTGAGTGTGTGTATTTGTGTGTGACTGTGTGTGTATGTGTGTGTGTGTGTGTGTGTGTGAGAGTGTGTGAACATATGTGGAAGTTAAAGGACAGTTTTCAGGAGTCAGTTCTCTGCTTGCACAGTGTGGGTCCTGGGGCTCTAACTCAGATCTTTCGGCTGCTTGGCAAACACCTTTATCCTCTGAGTTATCTTTTGAACCTGTATAATTAAACTTGGTAATTTTTAAACATTTTATTTAAGATAAAATATGGCAGTTCTATATGTAGAAATAGGAGTGACTTCCCGCCACCCGGCTAGCTTTACCCAAAATAATTACAAATGGAAACAGTATTCTTTTAAAAACTGCTTGGCCCATTAGCTCTAGCCTCTTACTGGCTAATTCTCACATCTTGATTGACCCATTTTTAATAATCTGTGTAGCACCACAAGGTGGTGGCTTACCAGAAAGGATCTTAACCTGCGTCCATCTTAGAGAGGAGAGCTATAGTGTCTGTCTCACTTCCCTTCTTCCCAGCATTCTGTTCTGTCTACTCCACCACCTAATTTTCTGTCCTATCAGGCCAAGCAGTTTTCTTTATTAATTAACCAATGAAACTACAGATAGACAGATGAACCTCCTCCATCATCTATATACTATCTTTTTTGAATATATATAAAAAATCTGTTTTATCACTCATTAGCTTAAAACCCACACTAAATAGAGTACAAGGGAACCACAAATATCCCTGAACATATAGACTCTAAAGTTGTGATAATATTTAAAAATTACCTTAAGTGATATATAAAAAACAAATGCATGAGTCACAACTGGGGTTTATGCTAGCAATGGAGGTCAGGTTTACCATTTCAAAATCAAATAGCATAATTTACCATGTCAAAATATTATAGGACAAAAATATTGTCATCTCAATAGATATGCAAAAGATATGAAAAAATTAGGTACCCATTGATTATGATGTTCCATTTGATAAAAAATACAGGATGTTTTTATTAACCTAATAAGGGTAGTGTTGAATTGAATGGTGAAAATTTTAATTCTTCCCTGTAAAATAAAATACAAGGAGGAAATGTTACTGTTATTTAGTAAAAAAAAAAAAAAAAATCACGCTGCAGCTCCTACCCAGTGTAGTAAGGCAACATAGAGAAATAAGAGCCATAAATATTGAAAAAGAAGAAGTAATCCTATCTATGTAAATGGCAGAAAAAAAGCTTCTAGAAGTGATATGTGAACTGTGCAAACTACTAAAATTACTATGTGTCAATAAAATAACAATAAACAACTAGATATACAAAAATTAATAACATTTATTGTAACACCCTACTAGCAAATAAGAAACACATTAGTATAAATTTAATATTACATGTGTTTGAAACATGTACTGACAAACAAGAAATCAAATTGTAACTAAATATATTAATGAATTAAGAGGCATAATAGTGCTAACATATGAATTCCATTAAGCTGATCTATTGGTTCAGTATAATCACAAATACATCACAGCAGGATTCCAAACTAATTCCAAAATTCATGTGGAAAGGTATAGGATATAGAATAGTCCATTTTAGGCGTAATTAATATAAAAAAGCACAATTAATAAAAGGGAAAATATAAATAGACTTTAACAAAATTAAAACTCCTGCTCTGTGAAATATATATTCAAATGTCAATTAAAATATAAAATTATAACTAAATTATCCCCCCTTCCCTTTTCTCCCACCAACCTGTTCCACATTTCTTCCCAGCAACCAAGGCCCTCCCCTCTGCAAGCCCAGCACCTTATTCCCTCTCAAGTTCTTTTATTTGTTTTTTAAATTTTAAATCGAAAGATTTTTTTCATACAACATAGTTTGATTATTATTTTCTATGCTCTAACTCCTCCAAGATCTTTCCTACTTCCCCTCCTATCCAAATCCACTTCCTTTCTTTCTCTCATTCATGAAAAAACAATAATCTAAAAATAACAGTAAAATAAAATAATATTAAAATACTAATTTCAAAAACATTATCAGATAGAAAGGCAGCCTTTAAGACAATAAAGCATACAAAATTCGGTATATGTAATGAGCACTGAAAATTCAATGATGGCTTAAAAATAGCTAAAATATTTGAACAAGATACACACATAAAATACACAGATGGCAAATGAGTATATGAGTAATGTTCAGCATTATTAGCCACGAGAAAAATGAAAAGTAATGTAACTATAAAAATGTACAAATGACACACCCATTGACCACATTTTCAGTGGTCTTGACAGTAACAAGTACAGATGAAGAAATGAAGTAATGTTACCTTTCATCAAATATTGTGTTTGAAAGCATATGACTTAGAGTTTAACACACACTTAAGCATATGACCCAGCAATCCCACTCCTAGATATCTATGCAAAACACCTGTACACATAAACTCTGAAAGAAAAGAAAGCAAAGTATTGAACACCCTAATTAATATGAAATAAAACATGCTGAATGAAAAGAGCAAAGCTCAGGAGAGCATACTGTATGATCCAATATATGTGGGATTGTTTACATGTCAAAATTATCTGAACAGATAGATTAGTGGGTGACACAAACTGAGGTCACTGGAAGCATTGATGACAAAGAGGCAGCATAAAGAAATTGCTTGCTTGAGCTTATAATATTCTGTCTTGACTGAAATGATAGGTTTATGACTAAATGAATTTGCCTTACTAATACCATATTTGCAAAATACTTAGTTTTACTGCATGAGATTTAAAACTGAATGATAATAATGATGTATAAAGAGGACAATGTAAATGCAGACATACTTGTCAAAGATGTATGTGGTTTTTACTAGACTCAACTCTCCATTTTATAAAGAAAAGCACCAATGACTGACGTAAAATTCAAAATTTTAATATTTTGGGAAAGTATCATATGTGAATTAGGGATGGATTTGTGTACCTGATCCCATTTGTAAAATAAAAGTTTCAAAGAATGAGCAGCTGTGAGTGAATTTTCAAATAGCTTAAGTAGTGAGGACCCTGGTCTAAATTTAAGTGTGGCATCAGATATATAAGTGCACTGTCATATCAGAATTTATCTGAAATATTTCCACATGAATATAGAGCCTTGGCTATTGGGTACATCTAAAGAAGCAATCATTTCTAGAAACTGTATGTTTTAAGTACTTCTAAAGCAGCAAATTTAAAATATTTAACCATTGCTCTGGTTACTTGAGTATGAAATACTGAGCATAATTTATCTTTTTTATTAACACAGTAAGACAATGAATCTTAAACCCAAAAGGGACATGAGAAATTCAATCCCTAAAATTAATTATTTAAGTCCTTATTTATGATAATAGTATAAATATTACATTGTTGAGAATTTGGGAAAAGTGTCCTCAAATTTCTGTTTTGTAGGAACTGAGATTAATTAGTAGGCAAGTCAAATTTTGCAATCCAGCATTTTATACACCAGGAACAGTATGCTCAAGAAATTAAATTTTTTATTGAATAGTAAGCCTTTCAGCCTAGGTAGCATTAAGGCTGTCTTATTTCTATGGTCTTGTGAATGCTGGTTGTATGGGAGATGCATAGAGTATTGTGATATGGCTAAATGACTTGTGGTTTCAATGATTAGTCATCCAATTCATACCATATTTCCATGCTAAGCCAATGTCGATGATTCCATGGAACCAATAGCATGCTGTTTTGTTTTTTACATAAAGTGATTATTTTTGAAAAAAAAAAGATGTTTTTAATCATTATTGCTTTGTAAATGGTTAGCAAATTTGGCTGTGTGTTCATTTAATATAAATAAACATAGCTAGGATGGGTAGATCTAATGCCATCTTGTTCTGAATGCTTGTCAAGTTGTTACAGTAAAAATAGCTCATTTGAGCAGCATCTTTTTTTGCTACTAGTGATGAATTTAAGAGAAAGACAAAATATTTCTTAGCATTTCCTGTTATCAGTATTATAGATGTGTTTGGTGCTCAGCTGCTTACAATTGAATATTGATTATCAGTGGAGAAGTCTTGTTGTTCTTTATTGATTGTCAGTGTTGAATATTGATTATCAGTGGAGAAGTCTTATTGTAATTGGGTAAGTGTAATGATTGCAGCTAGCCAATAGCAGTATAGTCCATCCTATATTTAGAGGGAGGTATCCTCACACTTGGTATCACCTGATTCCTTCGGTATAGGCTTTTTGCTGTAGGTACAACTGCACAGGAAAAAGAGTGATTATCCTAGTTATGCATTCATAATTTGCAGTTTTCAAACTTCAGAATTCATCCCATGATACCTGGCTTCTAAGTCAGTTGAGATATTTCAGGTATTTGACTTCCATTGTCTGGATCTTCTTCTGCTTTTGGTTGAACCATTTAAATAAACTCAGAGTTGGAAACCATAATAGTCAAAATTGTTTTGATGGACACTGTCCCTGCCTACTGTCACAATCATCCTTGAGTGTTTCATCAAGCTGACATCTACATTACTGAACATCCTTCAGAGCTCTCCTGCAGAAAGTTAATGGAGGTCTTTATTTCTGAATGTCCCTGAAAGAAACTCTACTCTCATCTCTCTTGTGGCCTCTCATACATTTAATTTTCTCTAATCAAATCTCTTAACAGTTAGAGATGGACTGTGTGCGCAAGGAAGAAAGTTAAAACAAAATAGCAATAACATACATAGTAGTATACGGTTACACTTTATTAATTTTTGTTGGATAAATTTACTATTATATGTACTCTGAGTAGAGTAAAATAATTTGTATTTCCGTATTAATGAACTTGATTATTCAATATACTTTATACTAGGAAGAATGCTTAGTTTGACTGAGGTTGTTTTGTTGTGGAAGTTTTCCTAATTCTAAAGAAGCTTTTCCTCAGAAGTCTTTCTGTGTGACAGATTTTTAAATAAAAACCTGAAACTCACTTAATCAGATTACAAGTGTTCCTTATAAAAATACACTACTGTAATTCATCCTTTCAAAAATAGAGTTTGACTTGCCATTTATTTGTGAAATACACAAAGTTCTTAGTCCTTCATATTAAACATCTCATCTATTGGCAGCAAAAGTAAACTTACTTTGTCTAGTTACTATGGTATCAGTTCAATTGAACAAGACAGAGTTTCCACATTGTTTTAGTAAGTGATACTGATTTTGAATATTCATTTAGATACTATAGTTATTAAAATAATTAGTTTGGTTAGTATTACATACAGCAAAGGAACATTCATGGTTATTAACCTCCTCTTTTTTTCTAATCTTAACTGAAATATTTTGTTGAGCTGAAGGTGTTTGTGAACCCTTATAATTCCAGAATTTGGTTGAAGCAGGAAGATGAGGAATTGGAGGCCAAACTGAGCTACATGAAATCCTATCTCAAGAGCAAAAACAAACAAACAAACAAAATTAAACAGAGGCTTTGTTTTAATATATACCGAAACTCCTTTTATCTCAGAAAAAAAACAGTAGAGTCCCCTTGTTTGCAAGCATGGCTTCTGACTGTTAAGACATATGCCAGATGCTTTTTTTGACGAAGAACAGTGAGTGTCCCTGTTGATAATTGACTGTGTATGGCTAACACCATCTCTGGCTTTACTAGCCATAAATATTTATTTCAGCGAAAACCGTTTTTCCCCATGAACTGACACTAACCAGATAAGAGCATGCCCCTTTTTTTTTGCTTTTTTTTCATTTCTATATTTCTGACTTTGAAGTATGTGCTTTTCTAAGCAAATTAAATGTTTGTATATTTTTTTAGGGAGAAGCTGTCTCCCTCTAGGATACAAATTACTGCCCATTCCCGATGATTAATTTACTTAAATAAGTTGTTCAGCTCAGAAGCACTGAAATTGTATCAAGAAAACAAAAGTGTTCAAATTCTACACCTTCCAAATTTAAATTCCAATTTTCAGAGTATCTTCTTTTATTTTTAGATGAATCTACGTTCTGTATTTACTGTAGAACAACAAAGGATTTTACAGCGTTATTATGAAAATGGAATGACAAATCAAAGTAAAAATTGCTTTCAGCTCATATTACAGTGTGCACAGGAGACTAAGCTGGACTTCAGTGTAGTCAGGGTAAGTATTGAGGTCTTGCACTTTAATTTATAGCTTTTTATTACAAATGATATCTGCTTAATATAAGAAAAGGTATTCAGGGTATGAAGTCCTAACTTTATACACAGCTTCATGTCCCTGGTGTAAGAATACTATTTTGATAAACAGAGATACCACACAGTCATACTTGTTTTTGTAAATACTTTGAGAACACTAAAACCCTTGCAGTGTGGACATACCTCTTACATAATCTTCAAACCAATAAATACCGGTAGCATTAATTTTGGGTTGTTGGTTATATGCTTTTTTGAAATGCTCATTTAATCTACTTAGAGCCTCCATATTGATGGTGAAGCAGATTTTTCGAGGCAATTCCATGTTCCTCACGTTGTTGTTGTATTTAGAATTTTTCCTCAGACATTTAGGATTTGAGCATTTTTTCTGGAAAGTACAATAGTTTTTTACAGATACCTATTTCTTTCTAAGCAAGATGTAAATATTTAGTGGTTGGTGAATGAGAGACAGGGAATCCCAAGGGAAGAAACCATTCTTATTCTGTTGTTAAAAAAAATCAGAGCTGCTACACGCAACTGAACAGCAATGAGGTGATAGCAAGTGATAAATCTAACAGAACTAAGGACCGATTTTATTGAATGCCTGGGTCCTTTCATGTTTATCTAAACATTCTACAAATCCTTTTGGTGTGGATCCTTAGTGATTCAAAGTTTCACAACTTTCCCATCCATGGCAGTCACTCGGCTAATTTGGGGTGGGGGAAGGAATGATATATCTTTTTCCAGTTTGTTTTGCCATATCTTCAAAGATCCCAGAGAAAAGATCTGTGGATGGAACTGTTTCAAAACTTCTTCTTAAGAACTAAAGTTATATTCACATTCAAATAGAAAGTTGTGCCATTTATTATAGGGAGAAGTATTCTTATTGCTTGAGATCAGCTATAACATTCACATTTCTCTAAAAAACAGAAACATCTTTTACTGATAGCTCTAAATGCACATTTAAATTAACCACTGAATCTCAAAGAAAAGTATTTAATAGCTTTATTAAAATAATAAGATATTTCAAGTTGTTGAGATTGCACTTTATACAATGACTTTTTTCCAAGTGTAATTTTTTGGACTTTTCTTCCCTTTTGTCTTAACATTACTTTAAACTAAATTGTCTTCCCAGGCAGCAGTGATGTGGCTCGTCCCTCAGAGTTCATAGCTGTCATTGCACTCTTTCCCTTAAAGCTAATTTTATTGCTTTTAAATATAGAGATTATAGAAATATAGATATTTAAATTTATACTGAGTATGGAGTGAAAACATAAAACAGTGAGAGTAGTAGATTTCAATTTTTTAGAATGTAAGGTTGTGAGTCTGGCACTGTGTAAGATAAAAGGAATTGTGTAAAGCAGTCAGTTCTCTTCATTCCAGGAAAGCATCAGTGGTACAAAAATGCATTGTTTTGAAACTAAATCCCAATATAATTTTCATTCTTTTTTCATTCAAACAAAAGCTCAGCAGGGTCGTTTGTAGATTTGTAAGTCCATGATCTCCCCCATCTTTTGCTGTTATATGTCTAACTTGAAAGAGATCTTCATTATTTTTAATATAAAGTTATTGTCTTTTTTCTCAGAAGAAAATTATATTATATTAAATATTTACTCTAAATGTAAATTGAATTTAAAACAGTGAATAAAACATCCAACAAAAACAATCAAAATGAAACAAACAGTGAGATATAGAAAAAGGTATAAAATGTAAAACACGGAGATATGAAAACACTGTAAGTTCTATAAGAAACCTATTCTTTTGCATGCTAATCTCCCCCACAAAAAATAATAAAAATATTCTGACATTAAGTAATGATAATGATTATAGACTGCTGATGGTATTTTAATAAACAGTGTATGTAAAGAAGAAATTTAAAGATAGTTTATTTTTAAGATAGAGCTGAAAGAGAATTTTATGACCTCCAAATGTTGGCAACTCAAATCCATTTTATTTTTCCCCATATATAGTCTGTTTGCTAGATCATCACCTTAAATTTTCATTATACCGGTTTTGTATGGCATACTTTTTCTTTTTCATGAATTAGGCATTTGCAAAAGGTGGGCGCTTATATCTGATAGGCATAAATTTTAGATCCTACTCCTGAGCAGTTTAGGGTAAAGTTTAATTATTGTAATTCATGAACAATGAGTTTCATTTTCAGCATTTTAAGTACAAGTGTTTCTTAAGTATATAATTTTTCCTTTTTTTTAATGGAGAACTTGGAAAATAATTGAACTCTTAGTTTTTGATTGCTGTTTCATGATTTCTTTTTCTTCTTATTATTATTTTCATTTGCTGAGACAAGGTTTCTCTGTAGCTTTGGAAGCTGTCTGGAACTAGCTCTTGTAGACCAGTCTGGCCTCAAACTCACAGAGATCTGCCTGCCTCTGCCTCCAGAGTGTTGGTATTAAAGGCGTGCGCCATAGGATATGTCAGTTATGCTTAATGCATTTCATTACATTGTTTTGGGGATCTCTCTCTCTCTCTCTCTCTCTCTCTCTCTCTCTCTCTCTCTCTCTCATCTCCCTCCCTCCTTCCCCCCCCTCCCCTGGAT
Source organism: Microtus ochrogaster (assembly GCF_000317375.1). Classification (NCBI taxonomy): domain Eukaryota; kingdom Metazoa; phylum Chordata; class Mammalia; order Rodentia; family Cricetidae; genus Microtus; species Microtus ochrogaster. The sequence continues at coordinate 4,539,035 of NW_004949111.1, forward strand.
CAGGAGTGTTGTAATTTTTGAAAATATTATGTAACTTTTTCAATGGGCTGTTGAGCTGGGGAGCATAATTGCAGCATAGGGGAGGCAGAGCCTGGAGGGTCTTTATAAATTCATGGCCAGCCTATCTACATAGCCAAACTCTGTCTCAAAAAAGAGGTTGTACGAAAGTGTTAACTTGAAAGATTTAAGAAAATAGATATTGCCATAAAAAAGCATTAAAACAAACCACAAAGTTCTATATAATATAAAATCCACTTTTGCAGGAAAATACCATCCACAAAAATGAACAAGTCTTTAAGGTTGTGTGGATAATTTAAGTGTTTATAAGCCAAAGGACAATAATTTGATTATATCAGTAAAATGATTGATAAAAAGGTCAAGATATAGATTTTTATTGAAGTTATAATATATTCACATGTCTTCCTTCTTTTTCCTCCCTCTAAGCCTTCTCATACATCACTTCCCATTATACCTCAAATTCACAGCCTCTTTTTTTATTAATATTTTCTGCACACATACTTGCATATGTATAGACATATATTCCTGAGAAATAACCTGTTCAATCTATATGTTACTTGTATGTATGTTTTCAGGGCTGACCCTCTGGCAATGGACCACTAGTTGGTGTGTTCTTCCCTGGGGAAGGCTATTTCTCCTAATCTCAGTTTTCCTCAGCTGCCTATAATTCTTTGTATAGGGTTAAGGCCTCATATTTTAAAATAAGCACTCTAAAATCAGATGTCCTGGGGGCACACCTGTAGTTAGAGCACTAGAGAGAAAATGGCTGTGGAGAATCAGGAGTCCAAGTTCACGTTTGGGCTCATAGCATACTGGTGCCATCCTGACCTTCATGAGCCCCTGTCAGAGAAACACAAGCATTAGTGTGCAATGAGAATTCTTCAAGACTTAAAGAGGAACTTTATTGCTAATATTAGGTGAGAATTTTTTTCTTTTGAGTTTATAATTCTCCCACAAAATGTATCCCAAATATTTTATTTCAGTCAGTTGTGAAACAGTTTTGCTGTCTCTACTATACGGGTCTTATTTTAAAACGCCCATTCAAGCAGCAAAGCCTGATTAGGCACACCTGTGATAATAGTGCTAGGGAGGTGGAAACAGGGTGTTTAGAAATTTGTGCTCACCCTGTAGTACATAGTATGCAGTGGAATGTAGTTTAAGATGTGTTCCTTTCGTTTATGCTGTGGAACATTTGTTTAATGATGCAAAAATGTGTTGCATTCTTTTATGTTGTATTTGTTTAACTCTGTAAAGCTGTTGTACTTTGCCTGTCAAAACATCTGATTGGTTTAATAAAGAGCTGAATGGCCAATAGCTAGGCAGAAGAGAGGCTAGGCAGGGCTGGGAAGCAGAGAGAATAAATAGGAGGAGAAAGAAGGATGAGAGAGAAGCAAGAAAAGTAGGAGAGGAGGACGCCAAAGGGCCAGCCACCCAGCTACACCTCCAGCTACTGAGTAAGAAGGGAAGACAGACATATAGAATAGAGAAAGATAAAAGCCCAGAGGCAACAGGTAGATGGATAATTTAAGAAAACTGGCTAGAAACAAGCCATGCTAAGGCTGGGTATTCATAAGAAAGAAAAAGTCTCCACGTGTATTTATTTGGGAGCTGGTTGGTGGGTTGCCATAGAGTAAAGAAACTAAAGAAAAACTATATTAGTAAGTTCATGGATAGTCTGACTATATGATACCCTGTCTCAAAAGAAAAAGAAATTATATATCTAAACTAAAAACAAACTAATAAAATTTAGTAGTTCTATATGTAATTTAAATTATCTTGGATGCATAAGTACAGTTAATTTATTGGTGCTTTTAAAAATTGGGCTGCAGATATAGTTCAGTTGATAGACTACTTGCCTGACATGTACAAAATTCTGGGTTCTATTCTCAGCACCGTGTAAATTTTGTTGGGTGGTACGGAAGTAAGGGCAGCTGGGGATTTGTAGCAAATCCATACAACTTTAATATTATCCTTTGCTACATAGTCTAGTTTGGGCTAGTCTCTGTATAAAGGAAATTTACAACTATGTAAGCTAACAGAGAAAAACCATATGTCCAAGATTAACAAAGCAATTGCCTTGTACACGGAGTCAACATGACAAGTGAGATATTTGTATTTTATTTAGTAGCCATATAAGCAAGCACATATACTACTCCAGATGGTTTTCTATTTTAGTAGTGATCTATTGAAATTCAATCTAAACTTCAATACTGCTTTGCTTTTAACCATTCTTCAAACTGCCTACTACATGCCACTTAAATCTTATATTTATTAATGATCTAAAACTATAAGAAGGATAATTAAAGGTTCTACTCAGAAATATAACACTCCATGGGAATGGTATACAAATAAATCATTTGGGAAACAAACTGAAAACTTTGAGTTGAACATCATATTAATTAATATTGGTCAATGATTTGGCCTCTGAAACAGACTAATGATGCTGCTTTCTTTATCCTACTAATCACATATTATTACCCAACAAAGCAATTAGTAAACAGAGCTTCCTTAAAATAGTATGAATGAGAAAATTTAAATTCTTTTTTTCTTTTTCTTCTTATTATTATTGAAAAAAATTTCCGCCTTCTCCCTGGCTCCCATTTCCCTCCCCCCC